>NW_008687550.1:7230-65750 GCF_000695815.1 Acanthisitta chloris | reverse complement strand
CCGAGCGCTCACCGGCACCCCGCGCTGTCCGCGCTGCCCCGCGCACGGCTGTGCGCCCGATTCCCACTCACCGCGGCTGCAGAGAGCGGAGTGAGGGCTTCCCGCGGCACAGATCCGCATTCCTGGGTTTACACCTGATGGGACTATCGGAGCCTTCTTACTTAAAACGGGGAATAACCCACGTTGTTCCCGGGCTTTGGCTTAGAGTCCTCCCGGAGTGGTTTCACTTCCTCTTTTTCTCGTCCTGCTGAGGAGTAAAGGAAGACTTGGGAGGGTTGTTTGTCCATCCTGGCTATGGAAGAGACCGATTAAATTTTCTTAGTAAAACAGGAAGATGCAGATGCAGTATAGGCTCTGGAGGAGGCAGGGGAGACCAGTCCCAGAGGATCAGCATCTGGAGGAGTGGGAACAAGCTGTTTTCCTAGCTGTTTTCCTTTTCAGTAATATAGCAGGCCTAAATAAAACTCTGAACTAGTTGCCAGCAGAAGCTGCTGTGAGCTGTCAGCCAGCTCTATCCTACCAGGTAATGGAAGAGGAAAAGAGAGGACAGGAAGGCATGTCTGATTGATGTGATCCATGAAGTGATTCAGTTAACCCAAAATTATTTTCACCAGCTGAAAACTTTTGGGAGGCCTGAGACCCCCAGGTGACAAAGCTGTGCCTAGAGAGTGGGAAAAAAAAAAGGACAGAGCAAAAGGGCTAGACAGACTTCTGCTTATTAAGGATGGAAGGTTTTCATGGCTCACTTGGACAGCTGGGGATAACAAGCTCTCCTACATGAGGAGAGCACTGCTGGTGGAAAAACAAAAGTGTCCTGAAGCAAACAGCTGGTTCTAGAGCAGATAAAGCTCATACTAGCAAACCTGCTTTTGCTTCCCAGTATGTCCCAAGTAAAACAAAACATATACAGGAAAATGCAGTTTAACTGAATTTTGGGATATAGAGAGCTATTTTTAGAACTTGCAACATAACTATAGCAACAGAAGTCTGTAGAAATAGCTGTTAGACAGCTGCCCAGAGCAGTCAGCACACAAGACACCCTACCACAGCACCCACTGTGGTCCAGTTGGCAGCGTGCTCTTCTGATGTCTTTTCCCTCCCCTCAGCACCGGGTGGCTATGAGCAACGGGGAGGGGGGGCAGAGCCTGGGTCAGCCCGTTGCCTGTGCAGATAGCTGCTCGTCCGTTCTACAAGAGCTTGTGGGTATTAAGCAGCTGCTTTGGTATTAACGCAAGCAGACAACTGCTCCAAATGCAGGTAACACATCAGTAGCCTCTGGTGTTCACTAATTTGACCCAACTACATATTACATTTAGTAGTCTCTGATGCTGAAATCTGCAGCACAATATATTGCCTCTGCTAATGTTGCCAGCACCAAGCACTGAAAATAAGTCATCATGGTCCCAAGGTCATGAGCTTGGCCTAAAAATCATATCATTAAATATAAAAAGGATTCTTTTTGTCTTTGCTGCTTTATACATCTGGATTATTTTCCCATATTTTTCCCAAACCATGGCATAATCTTCAAGTGAAAGATGAGTTTCTTGCACAGTTACAGAGCTCTGTGACTTGTAGCTATAGGAGAGCAATGGCTGGCAAATACCAAAAGGCATTAGTAGATGAGCACCAATGCTTCTGAATTTTTCTGACCAGTAAAGAATACTTTTTTCAATCTCAATATCACATTAACCTCACTATTTTATTTTTACTATATATTTTTCTTCAGGCTTCTTCTGCCACATTAAAATAGCCTGAGTTGAAACAGTAGGCATGCAGTATGTTTGTAGGGGTTGACATTCATCTCTGTTTAGAAAGTCACCATAAGACTTGCGTATCATATTAAGTCCTTATTTTGAGAGCTGAATTAGGCTGAAGGGAAAGCCTTGTTCAGCTCATCTGTACATGGATGAATTCCACTCTTTGTTTAGAATGCCACCAGTCCTGATCCTTCTGAATGGGACCTTCTCACAGACTTTCAAACTGGGAATGTTACTTTGAGCCTATTTCAACATCTAGGTGAAACGTTCACAATGAAATTCAAAACCACATGAAACTTGCCTGGTTTCAGGTTTTGTTACAAACTCCGAACTCAGACCAGACTTTTTGAAAGGTTCACAGACCTTTTCAGCAAATCTAGATTAATAACATTTAAACCAAATGAATTGTGAAAACAAAATAAAAATCACAGAAAACAAAGAACAAAAACATCTAACTATGCTACTATGGGATGTTGAAGTGATGCATGCAGACTTTGTAGTTTCTAGTTGGTATGTCTAGTAAAGGTTTGCAAGAGTTATAAGAAAAACAACAGTGATCTGTTAAATGTTCTTTAGTGACTTCACATTAAGTATATGGACTTCATTTGTAAATGAGAGCAAGTTTTCAAAGTGGCTGACAATGGCAGAGTTCTAATGCTGACAGTTTGGCAGCATCTGTGCTCTCCTTGTGTTCTGGCAGTACAGACCTCCAGGGCAGTGCCTCCTGCCCGTGTCCCTCCCTCTGTGCTGGGGAATCCCTCCAGTCTCCCACTCAGACCTCACATGGGGCAACCACAGCTATCATTGCCTACTTGGATGTGCTGCAATAAATGGGCTGCGAGCACTCTTTTTTGGAGTTGCAGTCTTTGGTGAATACATGGATTATTTTATTCCTTTTTGAGAAGCAGAACCTGTTTAAGAACTCAGGCCACTCGAATCAGACCTTAATACCACCTGGATCCCCATTGGGCAGCTGGGATGGCTTCAGATCCCATGTGCTGGGTTTTTCCAGAATATGTATGGCAGGACAGACCTTCTTGAGCCTCTTTTATCAGGTGGGAAATGTTACCTCTTCTCTCTCTGACTAGATGGGTCATCATAGGAATCTCAGTCTCTATAGCTAAAGGTTAACCTCTTGCCTTTTAGGACCACCTTCTTGTGCATCAGCATGAGTGCAATGGCTGCCTCAGCTTGCTGGAGCTGAGACTTCAAGAGCCAGTGACACCTGTGTGGGCCCTGGAGTGTTTATAAATATAGATCGGAAGTAATTGTCTCTTTCTTGCATAGAGACAACTAACATTTGGTTGAATTAATGCCCTAAACAAGCCGCATAGCAAACAATGGGGCAATGGTCACAGACGGCAATACTTTCCAAATACTGTTACATGTTGCTTCAAGGTTCTTCCCAGAAGATTGCAAGGGATGAAATCCTCCCTTCTAGCCATAGCGCTGTTCTGCACAGTTTCACTTCAAACACATCCAAACCTTAGGTCAGTGACTAAGCCAGGAACACGTCTTCCTGGACTCCTTTAGCACACAGCATGCTGGCTTAGGTACTGGACAGTACCTAATATCACAAAACATCACCTGACCTCTTAAACTGAAAGAGGCTACACTTAGGTTAGATATTAAGAAGAAATTTTTTACTGTGAAAATAGACAGTGAAATGAATTGCCCAGAGAAGCTATGGCTGCCCCATCCATGGAGGTGTTCAATGCCAGGTTTGATAAGGCTTTGAGCAACCTGGTCTAGTGGAAGATGTTCCTGCCCATGGCAGGGAGGTTGGAAGTAGACGAACCTTAAGGTTCCTTCCAACCCAAACCATTCTATGATTCTATGACCATAAGCCAAATTTAATGTAATTCCTGACCGTGTCAGAAAGAAAAAAATTATACAGCGAACATCTCTCTGTAGAAGCAGTTCTTGAATCTTTGCTGTGCCAGTGTAAAAACTAATAACTTTTACAACTTATAACTACTTTGGGTTAGATGCTGGGGGTTTAAAGAGACAGTGTTTCCAATATTTTTGTTCTCTTGTTTATAATTTTAATTTCTGTGGAATGGGGATTGCATTGCCTTGATTTCAGTGAGATTTCTAGCCAAACCATTTATTGGTCATTCTCTACAATCTTGCTGAGTATTTGATGCTTTTGGCATCATAAAACTATTGGTCTCTGAAGTCACTTCTATTTTCCATTTTAGTCCTAGAGGAGACATTGCTCAAAATATCTAACAAAAATATCCATCTAGCAAGTGCCCTGTATAACAGAACAGTATATAGATGTTTGTCACATAAACATCTGACAAGACCTATGCCTTCTGGCATTTCTTGAATTTTGAGTGCTTAATATTTTTTACTTTGGTCACAAGTGCATTTTTAATACAATTTCTCCATTTTTTTTAAAGCAAACTTTAATACAGACAGCCCCTCTTGGAGAAACTGTAGGAAGGAATTTAATGTTTTTAGGGGTTTTGTTCTCTGTCTTCTTTTATTTTTCACAGTGTTCTTCATTAACTGGGTAAGAACCACACTAATCCTTGTCATTTGCTTTAACAAATACTTGAATAACTTGTTCTACTCACTTAAAACAGCTTCTTATTTGAATTAGAGGAGGACAAGGTGCTCACACAAAGCCAGAAGGATTCAGAGACATTTGACAGTCCAACAAGAGCAAGACACAGGAATGGCAGTTACAAACACATTACTTGTCTTTTTCCTGTCTTCAACTCCTTCTTTGCCTTACAAGTACTATGCTTGCCTTGGTGCCAGCATCTTTGTTCCTGATTGTGTATCTCAATTGCAATCCTTCCCATTTCCACCTCTGTCCAGTACCAGTCACATTCATAAGTTATTGTCCTGAACTATCATCACATTTTATGACCTTTGTCTTATGCCTTTTTCCTGGGTCTGGATATATTTTCCTTCACTTTTTTTTCCACTTTCCTTGATGGTCTCCCTTTTCTGAATTCCAATCAAGCTGCTTCTTATTCCATGTTTCCTGGTAATTTGCAGGAAGAAGGCTGAGAACATCTGATGAACACCTTTATTCTCTTTGTATTTAGCACCACTGGCAATTGAAAAGAGAAAACAGAGCAAGACCTGCTCAGATCTACAAGCCCCGGGAAAGAATACACCCACTGCAGACAGAATATTTGAAGAAGATGGTAAATGAAATATCTAAACAATTTTACAGAGGCCCAGATTTCTCCAGACTGAGGAACACTTTCATAGACTAGTGAAAGAGGAATCTCATTTCACAAGTGCTAAGTCCTATTACAACCAAGTAGTAGACAAAATATTTCAAAAATTTCTTAACATGAGCAAACCAGATTTTCCCTCAGTGCATTCTGAGAAACAGCTGACCATATTTCCTGAAAGTTTTGAAAAAATAGCCCAAGGCAAATATTTGGCATGAAAATTGCTGCCCAGTGGTTTATGTTTGACAAAGTTACAAGCAACTGGAAAAAGGTTCTTACAATGAAACTGACTCTCAGTATCACACTGTAATAACCTACAATTAATGATTACCAATAACAGAAATGTATTTTACATAATGCTTAATAATTAATGACTTAATTTAGACAGTGCCTAGAAAGAAATAAAACTAAACCAAACAACACTTTATTTTGGAGGGGGAGTGAAATAGTGAAAATAAACAATCATATGCTTACAAAAGTGCAATTTTTTCCCAAGTGCTTCTTTTCAAGCACTTTATATGATCTCAGAAACATTTTGTATCTCGTCTCCAAATGTACTTTATAAAATCTCTCATTTACCCTACAAATGAATGGAATCAACTTTGGACTCAAAGGAAAGAAAAACATTTAGCAGAATGCTGGACTTGCTCAAAATCACACATATGCACATGATAAAGTTTACCTAATAAATTACATGTTATAGGATCTGTATGTCTGATAAAATACCCACAGGGCTTTATTTGCTGTTGCTTTAAAAGCACTTTTACTCACTAATTTTATTTTAATGAGTAAAAGTTCCCTAACTCGTAGACAAATGTCTTCCTCTAAGTATCACTCTTACCCCATGTTATTGATCTTCACAGTAGAAAATTATTTATATAGTAAAACAATGTTTATGACATGTTTATGATATATAATTATCTATAATAATTTATTATGAATGTTTTAAACATTGCCTTTGGTGTTGATGTGGGTGTATTTAAGTCTTGAAACAACATTATCAATCTATCTCTGCAGTCATCTCTAAAGTTTTTCATTCTCTACAGCTTTTCAAACAATGAAACATTTTTTAATTCATGCTAGGGAATTGTCTTTAAGAACATCATGTTTATGACCCTTAATCAAATATCCAAAATAAAATACCTTTCCAACATGCAAAAGCACCAACATTTCAGACAAGTATTCCTTACACTATTCAGATTTCAAACGTCTCTATTCAGATAATCAGAGCAACACAGCTGTTCTACATATGACATTCTTCTATTACAAGAAATAGATTGTCTCACTTAGGAGACAAGTTAACAAAGTAAATTAGTACAGTTGGGTTTGGTGGTATTAAAGAGAGCATCCTTCGTCAGTTCCTGTAAAGTAACAATCAAATTTTGCTAACTTGTACTTTGTTCTTCTAACTTAGAAAGCTCAAATTTGCTAAATGCACAGCACTGACTGCAATCAACAAGTCACTTAAGTATGTGCTTAATTTTGTGCACATGAGTAATCACATTACAGTAAATGGAACTTGAATGCTCAAAGTTAAGCACACACTTAAGTGCTTTGCTGGATCAGGGCCAAAACATGACAACCTACAGGTCATCTGTACTGCACAATAACAGTTCACAAACCTTAAATATCCTGTAGAAACCTTTTCCCTACTTCAAATCAACAGTACCAAAGGCAAGGACAAAAATAACTAGCTGCTGCATTCTTATGTTCTAAGTCACTAAATTGGCAGCAGTACTTATAATATAGCAAATTACCAATACAATAAATTCTCTTAATAAGTATCCATAAAATTACAATTTATTTTAAAGATCATAGTTTGTAACTCTATTCTCATAAGACCATTAGACACATGGGTCTTTTTAATTTTAAAAGACCTGCTAATAGTTCTCAGAAAAGAATTTATTCCAGACCTTGACCTTAAATTGAAACAATTGCACAACTTAATCAGAATTAAACATGAGTCAAAGTACCACAGAATTTATTGTGGGGTTCATCATAGCCCTTCAGCTGCCACACAGAGGATGTCATTATTACTACAACCTTGGGTATCTAGGATTCTTATTCTAGGGGTATAACACTCCAAACTAAATGTTTTTATTAACACTTTTCTGCCAGTTATGCCAAATGAAGTAGGAAAGTGAATTGTGGATGACATTTCTTCTTTCCAAGTAGCTGAAAGGATAGTAAAATAGTATAAGAAACTTTTCAATTCAGTCACAGGTTTTCAATCTGAAATGAAACTTTATACCCACTGAGCTACATACTTAATTATTTAATTTTCTGGCTAAATGGACATGGTTCAGCACTTCTCCAGGACTGTTTCTATTTTCAATGTATGAAATTAATACTTTTTTAGGCTCAGAAGCTACGTTTTAGATCCAAATTTGCCTGACTGTTGACAGTATTCAGATATAGGGAGCTTCTATGTTTTTCCAACACATAAGTTTCTTCACAAAAATTAGCAGGGTGAAACAGCAAGTAAGGACATGCTGCCAAGTCTGGTTTTCTACCTATCTACAAAGCAGTTTTCACACTTTCCATGACTGTGAATGTCCTTCTTTTTCTATCTTTTTTTTTTTCTTTTAAATTTTAATTAGGAAGAACTGAAAAATCCTTCTCTATACTGAGAGTGTTTGTATAGGGGGAGGGGGATGTCAAGGAACCAAAAGCACATTCCAAGCCAATTCTGATCTCATTTACAGAGATGAAAATCTGGAATTAATCCATTGAGTTTAACAGACATGCTCTGGGTTTACGTAGATGAGATCTTACATTTATAAGTGAAATCGGTGTTTTCCCCTCTGACATTCACATGGCTCAAACCAGAAACATTTCCTGAATTTTTTTTAAAAAAAGGCCAAATCATCCAGTTGGGAAGACTGGCATAATTCCATTGAAGTCAATGGTGCTGTAGTAATTTACATTAGCTGGTGATCCAGATGAAAGTATATAAAATCTTTCAAAGCAGGGCTCTTTCATTTAAAACTGCATTATGTTAGGTGCACTATTGATGCTCAGAATTAATGTGCAAGTTGTTAATCTCGCTAGACCTGGATTTAAAATTAGACAATGCAATAATTAGTTTGGCACTATCATTCTTCTACCTAGAGGGTAATAATGTAGGTCATAAAATACCAGTGATCAGCACAACTTTTCATACAAAACAAAGAATCTGTATTGGGAGAGAGGAAAGGAGGGAGGAGAGATTCAGAAATCAGCTGTGATCAGAGACCAAACTAGGCTGTGAGGTTCTGTGCCACCTCACAAGATGCTGTGTTGTGTATGTCTACTTATGTTTCTCAGCTCCCAAGTGCACAGGTGATTTTGTAGGGTATAATTAACTCAAAGCTGCCTACAAGCTCTCTTTATGTATTATTTTTAAGTTGTATGTTTATTATTCTTCATGGCTATTATTAAACATTTAGGAATATTATTTATTTTATATTATTCTTTTTTTTTGCTTTTGTTTGAAATATAAGTATTATGCAGCACAAACTGTTTACAAACATACAGAAGTGCAACACTATAGTATATGTATCTTGATTTGTTTTCTTGACAAATGACTACTGGCAACATCAATAATTCAAAGGGAGAAACACTGAAAATGTAGAAGAATTGTGTTTGTATACTTCTTTCTGTCCTGCCAGTCATTCTTGCTAGGCTTTTATATGAACATAAAGAAAATTAGGAAATCATCAAATGTGAATGTTAGTCTTGATGAAGACTTGCTTATATTTTGTACTATTTAAATAGTCAAGATGCTTAAATATACACATTTTGATGGTATCTCACACATACATCTATCAAGAAAACAATATTGTATTAGTTTTTATACAGTCAGGCTGTGTCTGTGTAAGATACACAGCAGAGTTCAGTGAAGACAAGACATACAGGTGTGTATATGTCTGAAGTATCTCTATGTCTCTTGCATGTATACTATTAGAAAGTGCATATTCAATGTTACAGATGCATATATTCATAAATCATTTAAAGTTGTGCTTTTCATGTGATGTGAGGCATAGATACAAACTTGCTAATGATAATTATAGAACTGATGCTGATTTAGTCATTTCAAGAAAGCCATGGAGGCATAATTAGTGTCTGAATGGCCTCAATATTGCATTATTAGGAGGCTAGGGTGAAACTTGAAATGAGAACATCAAGGCTGATAAAAGAAAAGAAAACATGAAATACATACATAATTCATTCTGAGACATTATAAAGGTTTATAACCAGAAACAATAATTTGCAGAAAGCATCTCATGTACTGGAGCCAACTGCAATAATTTGGTCAACCTGTTTAAGATCAAATAGTGTTCTTAGCTATTCTCAGTGGTATCTTTCTAATAAAGTAGCAGCAAACAGACACTGTTTGCTTCTGGTCACTTTTAAAGAATGTTCAGTTTATCAGTGGGGACTTTAATCTCAAGCTTCATAGAGTACAAAAAGAACATTGATCCTACTGTTTTGTCCTCTAGGCCACAAGGCACACACATTTTTACATTCATTTGTCATAAAACAAAAAATACATTTTGCCCTTTGAAAATACCAAATGCCAGCTTTTAAACAAAATAATTTTCCATCACATTTTTCCTTTTCTTTTAACCTTTCCATCACCACCACCCCCTTCCTTTTATCCCAGACTAATTTCCTCTCTCTGTTAATGCCTTTCTTCCATTTTAAGCACTAGTAAGAATTTTGCAGAATTCCTTGTTTTGGACCCTTGCCAAACTGGCCAGTGTTTAATGATTTGATGTGGTAGTTTGAATTAATATGAATTCTTAACAATCCTCGTTCTAATTTTCCTTCTAGATAACTTTCCATCTAGATTTTTTAACTCAAATTAGACAAAGGAATGTGTGCTGCCATCTGAGTCAGACCAGGTTTACAGACTCAAGATGTGTGACAAAACCCATTCTTTGTGTATCATTTACTTCAAATTTATTTTCTCACCTTTATTGAAATAAATCTAATATGCAAGAAAATCTTGACATTTCATCATTTTTTACATAAGGAACAAATTAATTTGTTATTTTACCGTACTTCTTATTTGAAATTTTTTTAACTTGTTTTGAAGTGATCACTATCAGAAATGTGTTCAGTAGCTTGCTTTCATATTCACTGGATCAAGTGTCTATATCCAGTTCCCCACAACGAATGCAGAGGTCTTGTCTTCTCCAGCTCTGGAGAGCTAGTTATTGCATATAGTGAGTGATTCCAGCTCCCAAGCCCTGCTCAGACTTTAGTTCAGGCCTGTGTAACTCTCTTTCGCTTTCCAGACTTTTTTTTCCTTAAAATATGTGGAGTTCTGTCCCAGTTTTTCTGTGATGGAGCCATGAACAAATAATGACATTCTCTTAACCAAAGCTGTAGAAAAGCCTTGAAGTTTGCTTTTGCTTGTCAATATCTGAAAGAACCCTGCATGTTAAAAACCTCATTAAAGGTTATGCAAGAGAGATAAGCATATTCTGTGTCTTTTCTCAAAACTCACTATGCCTTTATGAAGAAAAAAAGTCAAGGATTCAATTTACTAAATGGTCTGTGGCTTGAATTTTAGTGAGGGAGATGTATATAATAATACAAATTTGTAACAGCTTTTCATATTCCATGGCTACTAAGGTTTAAACACACATCTGTCCTTGATTTTCAGTTAAAGTAGGCAAAATAGAAATTTTTTTAATCCTGTATCAGCTTGCAAGAACCTAGCTTTGGAGAACACTTATTGGCAGGATAACATCCACAAACTTGAAATCACTGGCGTAGATCCCAAATGAGTACACAAGAATGTTCGTTCTCTCGACCCATCTTTTCATGAATAGCACAGCTCATGTCATGGTAGCCACCTGTGCCTCACTGAGTTTGTTTTGAAAGTCTGAAGTTTATATGGGATAAAAGAATATTACAGTCCTGAGTGATAAGGATGATTGAGAAAGATCAGATTGTGGCACACAGGACTTGATCCTTAAGAAAATGGAACTCCTTACATGTCATTGTCTTTAGCAGTTACTATACATTCAGCACTAGAGAGAACCCATCTTCTGCTTCTCTTTTTTCCCCCCTACTTCTTCCTTGTAACCTTTACTTTACAGGAGGAACAATTAACCATAGGCGCATATGCAAAGAAGAGCTAAGTGTTTGACTGTATCTAAAAATTAGCAAGCTGGATAACTAGCTGGTTACCTAGTAGTTAAGGCACTCACTTTGATTTTCACAACATTTGACATGTTTATAATATTATATATATTTGATATAATCTTCCTAACATTTATAGTAATTTTTTCAATCTAAAATAGCAAATACTGCAATGTAACATAGAATCATTTAGTTTGGAAAAGACCTCTGAGATCATGAAGTCCATCTGTTAACTCAGCACTGCCAAATCCACCACTGAACCATGTCCTGAAGTGCCACATCTACACATCTTTTAAATACCTCACCAACTTCCTTGGGCAGCCTGTTCCAATGCCTGACATGCTTTAAAAGATACCTGCTGGATTCTTTTTGAAAATAAATTCTGATAAAAAATGCTGGATCCTGAAAACTGGAGGTGCAAATAAAGTCTCTCTCATAGTCTTGGGCTTGATAGTATTTTTGAACTGTGATAATATTTTACTATTTCATCATCCATCATATATCCAGTAAGTTGAACTACCTTCTGAAAGCTCCAACCCAAAAATGATGGTCTGTGATGCAACCCAGCCAAATATACTTCCCTTGGGTAAGACTGGAACCAGTGGGAACATCCGGAAAAATTATTTGCCCTGTACAGCAGAGAAACATGTTAGGGAATATTAAACAAATCAAACATATGTAAGTCCACAGGACCTGATGGAATGCCCCCACAAGTGCCAAAGGAGCTGGCTAATGTCATTGTGAGGCCACCTCAATGATGTTAGAAAAGTCATGGTGATCAAGGGAGGTTCCTGAGGATCAGAAGAAAGCAAAAGTCATATATTTTCAAGGAGAATTTGAGGAACTCCAGGGTAGTCAGTCTTGGTCCCTGGGACATGTTGGAGCATACAATCCCAAAAGCTATTTCCAGACATATTAAGAAGAAAAAAGTGATTTGAAGTAAACAGAATGTATTTGCAAAGGAGATATGATGACTGACCAACTTGATAGCATTCTATGATGAAGCGAGTAGCTCACTGGATGACAGAAGAGCCACACATATTTAGGACAGTGGAACAGAGTGCACCCTCAGCAAGTTGGCAGAGGATGAAAAACTAGGAGGAGTTGCCAGTATGCCAGATGGTTAGGCTGCCATTTAGCAGGACCTCAACAGGCTGAAGAAATGGACCAACAGGAACCCCATGAAGTTCAACAAAAAGAAATGCATAGTCCTGCACCTGGGGAGGTATAATTCCATGCACTCATTTGGGCTGGGGGCAAGCAGCTGGAAAGCAGCTCTGCAAAAAAGACCTTGGGGGCCCTGGTGAACAGCAAATCAAACATAAGCCAGCAATGTATCTTCATGGCAAAGAGCACCAATGGCACCCTATGCTGCATTAGGAAGACTGTTGCCAGCATGTTGAGTGAGCTGATCCTTCACCTCTACACAGCCCTGGTGAGAAACATCTGGTGTGCTGGGCCAATTCCTGGTCTTCCCAGTACAAGAAAGATATAGACTTACTGTAGCCCATCCAGCAATGGGCCAAGATGGTGATTGAGGCACTGGAGCATCGTCACAGGGAGAGGCTGAGAGAGAAGAATGCTCAAGGGGTCTTATCACTGTGTTTAAATACCTTAAGAGGGAGCAAAAATAAAATGCCACCAATGGTATTTTGTAGAAGGATAAAAGGCAATGGGCATAAAATGAAATACTGGAAATTTCATTTAAATATAAAACTCACTTTTCTACTGTACACGTAGTAAAACACTGGAACAAGTTGTACAGTGAGGTTGTGGAATCTCCATCGCTGAAGATACTCAAAACCCAGCTTAATATGGTCCTTAGCAACTGGTTCTAGATGAACCAGCCTTTGAGCAAAGACGTTGGACTAGACAAACTCCAGAGGTGCCTTCCAGCCTGAGCCTGTCTGTAATTTTGGTCAGAAATTACTGAATTTTCCCTAAGTTTTGTTACAGCCTAAATTCAACAGATGCAAGATCATCTGAGAATGGATAATGAATATCAGGTTTTTAACTCCTTAACATGCAATGTAACTTTCTCTGTATTCAAGAGCAGCCAGCAATGCAGTTGTTGTAATGCTACTACCACTAATTATTCTTTCTGTATTATTATTTTTACTGTCATCTTAATTGCTGCTTATATTTTATGGCTTCTCTTCAGTCTCGCCAACTGTCTAGAACAAATGCTGCCTGTTTTGGGATAACAACAGCATTTCATTGTGTGTATCCTATACTTGATGTCAAAAGGCAGGATGTTGAGTACTGAAACACAAGCATACAGGCATAACATGGTGAGTGTTTTCCCAAAAGGATCTTACAAGGAAAGTTCTTTCACAGCACTGTGTTTTGAAGGCTCAGCTTACAAACCTGTTTCTGCTTGGCAACTATCTTCAGTTGAAATTGTGTTACTACCTTTGTGAGTGGCACAATGCCACTCTAGCAGATGGGCATCAGAGTCAGCGTGCCAGAGAGCTAGTACGTGCATTGAGTTTGAGCATTAGGACTCAGATACCTACCCAGGTACTAGTGCTCATAAATATGCATCCTGGTTGAAGGAAGTATGTAATTGCAACTTCAGCTTAGTTTGGCATTACTTTTCACATTCTCAAAATACTCATGATATTACTTAAGAATACAACTTTGTTTGTTGTTTGTCTATTTTCTTGGCAAATAAAGGAAGTGATTAGCAAGGGTACATGCGTGAGGGGGAATATATTACAGCTATCCACTCTCACAATATTCCCTTAGGAAGCATACAGGGATGTACACAAGTATGACCACAGCCAGGGTGAATTTTCTTATTTAATATAATAGCTCAACTGAGTGTGGAAGGCAGATTCATGACCTTTCATGCTGCGGAAGTGTGCGTATACTGCAATTTCTTCTGAATAAAATTGCTAATGTTTCAAAGTGCTATAAGGGTCTTTACTTCTTCCTTGCAATTTTATTGACATTTTTCTCCTAGTTTTCATTTGTGCTATAGTCTAAATTTTACACTAAATCATTTAAGTTTGCTCTGGAGAGGCTGCAATGCTGCTCCCAGGCACACTGCCATGATTGAATCCACAAGTGAACACTTTGTATATTCTTAAAACCCTCATATCCTAGTAGAGAACGTGAAACAGAGTTCTCAGCCAGTGCACTGCAGTTAAATGCATTTGCCTGGGGGTATGAAATCAAACTAGTTATTTGTATTATGATGCAACTATGGACAAAATCAGGAAATAGATACAACTCTCTCCTTTGAAACATAGCATACAATTTTTCCAATAGTTTGTATGTAGTCAAGGGGAGGAATATGTACATGCCAAAAATTTAATGTTTGCTCAAATGATATGCTCAGTTTTCAGAATCAACTAATGTGCTGTATCTTGACAAAACTTAATTGATAGTGGTTTGTATCACATAAATATCCACTTCTATGGACTTTCCAAAGACTCTTGATGTTTTTGTTTCTGGAAAAGATTTTAAGCAAATTCTTAGGGTTGAACTTTGCTTGTGTTGAATTCCACAGAACAGGGAACTCAGCCTCAATAAGTATGCAACCTGATGCATGGCTCACCAATATCCCTGTAAATTTGGCATTATTATGATTTAGTCATGAAAACCTGCACAAAATTGCATGAATATTGTAGTAGAAAAGTTGGTTTAAATGAGCTTGACATGACAAATCAATTTACTGTCTCATTTGACATATTAGTTGTCTTTTTACCACTAAGTGTTCCCTCAGGAAATAATAACAAGAAAAGAGATGTAGAGGTGCCCAATTTAGTTGCATGATGCTGACGTTGAGTTTTATGGTATCAGACCTGTGCTTGTGAGACAAAACAAAATTTTAGTAACTCATGAGTAGCTCATTATGAACAAGTAACTTGTTTCTGTGACGCAGTAAACAGATGCTATCAAAAAGTGTAAGATTAATTATGCCCTGCACATGCTTCAAATGCCTTAGTAATTCACATTATTGGTCTCAGTTGCTATTCACTGTACCATCTTTCATATTTTCAGCCTAAGAACAATGCACACAACATTGACCAAAAAAAGCATCATTTTACATTGAAGTCACTGTTAGTGAAACAGCACTCCAGAACAGATATACAGGTTGTGTGTGAAAGATCATAACTATATAGCATCAGATACATGGTCCTGGGGTCATACATGTTATATGTGTAAGCTTTACACCTATAAATCTCCAAGAAAGTGCATGGACTTTAATTTTATTGAGTGTAAGATGTCACTATAGTAAACCATAGGCCATCCACAGAAACTAGGGCCAATAGCAACTACCTCTGTAGATCAACTGCAGAAAATTCCTCAGGAAACTCACAGTGTAACTGCCTGTGCTGCCTGGGTGCAGCTGAAGCCTATGAACCTTCTGATGATGACAGTAGTGTAATACAGGATGAAACTCTGGCCACATAACTGAGACATCAGGAATATAAGCAGATCAACTCCTAGGAAGAAGGACATTTCATTAAAATTTAAAATGGTTCCTTGTTTGCTTTTATACTTCTACAGAGTGAAACTAATACCTTGTTGGGAAAATCATGATTAGGACACAATTATTTTTTAACTCTAGGTAATTGCAATGCTATAACAGCTCAATAGAAATGTACGTCAAAGTGACACACTTCCATATTTTGCTACAAAAATGTTTTATCAGAATCTCCCAGAGAGCTCTGTAACCTGTTAAGTCCTTCTTACACTGATATCAAGGGATGGAATTAAGTAGAAACCTGGTGGCACAAGTGAGTTAGATAGTTGTAATAAAACACCCTTTAAAGTACCCCACGAACACTGCAGTATCTCTTAACAATCACAACAGCACATGGGCCACCAAATCCATTCCAGGAATCAGAGATATCTCCATCAACCATTCTTTCCCATCAGCAAAGTCACAAAAAGATTGTAGGGCAATTCAGATGCAAAGGGACTTCAGGTAGCTCTTCAAGCAGGGTCAACTTTAAGATCAGAACACATGGCTCAGCACATTTGTCAGTCTGGTCTTGAAAAACCCCAATTACAGAGACTGCACAGCCTTTCTGGCAACCTGTTCCAGTGCCTGACTGTCCTCATGGTGCAATTTTCTCCTCCTAGCCATTTTAAAACTCTTGATTCAATTTATGGCTGTAAAAGATTAAAAGATACCTACAACATATCAAGAAACCAAAGCAAAAGATATTTTATTAGTAGAACTGGCTTTCTGTAAAGGACTTTTTGTTTAGGAGTTGTTTTTAAATATGCATAGTATAACATACCCATAAAATCAAGCTAATCTGTAATTTGAATTAATGCATCAAACACAGCTATTCTTTCTTAATCTCAAGGAATGTGGTTTTGATGGTTTCCACCTAGTCCTTATCTGTTCCCATCAGAAAACCAAAGCAGTAAGCACAGTATGGTTGACAGACTGCTCTCAACAGACGCCTAGAACTGGAATAGAATGGGGTACTAAGGTCAGGAGTGAGATTCATTGGCAGGGATGAGTGTGGGAAACTTGCACAGCAACTGTCTGCATGATGCCTTTTTTCAAGTCAATGCTATTCGGCCCTTGTTTTTTCAGCATCATGTTTGCTCAGAAAGAGGGCTTTGAACAACAGATATTTATTAATTCACTGCTTGCCAGTCCTTGGTAATTACTGCTGGTAATTCAGGAGGCCAATTACTCATTCATAAAAATAAGATATTGTTAGAGAAGGGCTAGGAAGTAGACCAATTCATCATGTTGGGCTAAATTTGAAAGCCTTTACTCAGTTCTTAGGCAAACTACTGACATAAGGGATTGAGAATTTGTCCAATTTCTTAGTTGCCACTTTGTGGCACATTTTTATTTCCATTTGTCTTTGGTTTAAAACCTCTGGTTATATTCAGTAGCTCTACATACACACAAAAAACCCTGAAAAACAACTTCAAGTGTGAACCCAGGAAGTACCAAATGACATTTAAAAACTGTGGCTGACTTTGTTCTGGTGGTGGCCAAACACAGATTCACTGCCACCATTTCCCTGGAACTAGTACCTCATCAAATCACAACTTCATTTGAACTTGAGATTACTTAAGTAAGAAGTACAAGCTGTGATGACCAATCAGACACAATACAGAGGGGCAGGAAAACTCCTTTAGGAAGACTAAAATAGGTTAAGGGAATTCAGCTTTAATTTTTTTAAGGTGAGGAAAGAAGGAAAGCTGTGATGAAACTTTCTGGAAGGACCAGAAAATATTCTCTTACAGCTGATGAAAAGAAGAAAGCAAAAGCAATATTACTGTGGATGTATACAAAGACAACTAAGAGAACAAATCACAAAGATGTTAGAGGGAAAGTCCAAGTTGAGAAAGACATTCAAAATGAAAATCATGATTATGAGGAATTATTAAGTCATCTTTGGAGCACTGACCAATGCTGAGGGTAGCGAAGGACCTATGGACCCTCTCACTGCAGGAGTCCACGTGCTTTGTGCTGGAGCCCCATGTGTGGATGGGACAGGACATTAAACAGTGGAGAATGCCTTGAATCTGTCTAAGGACAAGCTGTATGCCAATGGTAGACCACGGCTCCATGTTAATGCCTGAAAAATCCCAATGGCAGTGCCGTTTGTGAAAACTGACAACTTCATGTATCCTACTTGCCTCCACTTATTTGAAAGCTGAATTGTTTTGTGATTGCTGTAAGGAATTTGAAATCAGATTGCTCAGATGTAATCTCAAAGCTGTGCTTTCTTACAGAAACAAATATTATCTCACAAGGCAAATGCAGTTTGCCTGAATTTCAACTGCTCTGCCTTGACAACATTCCATAGTATCAGTTTTTAGTTTAAAATCAGCTAGGTACAAACACATCCTTAGTAAAAGCTGATGAGGTACATGGCTGCTGCTGGATATAAAATCTCTCTATCACTGCAGATAAACAATGAGCTGAGAAGCAAAAATCGGTTTATGTGATGATTTCCTTGATAGCTGTGAACTAATAAACCAATTTTTTCCCCAGAAAATTTACTAAAAAAACATGGCAAGACACTTCAGCAACTTAATACTTTACATTTCTGTCAGCCTGACAAGTCATTGTACAAGCCAGGGTATGCAGCAAAACAGCTATGGTTCAAAAGGAAATTACAACACAGATTATTTTTGGTTAACCACTATCCTTTGAGACATCCAAATCTGGTATTTTGTTGAGATATCTATAGTTACCAGCAACAGAGAATACCTCTTGAGTGACTCCATTCCTTCTCTTCCGTGAAAACTCAGAAGATAATGATGAGTCATTGCTCCCCTGCACAGAGAAGATACCACAGGGACCAATGTTACTCCTCTTGCTCAGCATGTGAGAAAAGAAATCTAGAGGTTTAGAGAGGAGACATGGTTTGCATTATATTCACCTGAGAAATCGCTTCTCTTCCTGTGTCAAACTGCCAGCTTTGGATCTGAGGCTGTGTTGGAACTCGTCGAATATGAAAGAATGGCTTAGCCAGCAAGGTTTTGTCTGTAAGAGGAATTTGGCTTGGGAATTAAGTCTGCCAGGTCCATCAAATCCTCATTGCCTTTGGGAAGAGAAACAGTCTCTGAAATAAAGAGGCTTCATTCTTTGCTCAGGAGGGGTTTCTTACCTCTTTTCAGGAATTTATTTTTCTACTCTCTGAAGAAAGTTATATATATTTGGGGAAATTATATTAGGGACCTGAGATCTTTAGGCTAGCATAAATCTGTATTGTGGAAATTTTTTTTAAAAAAAATCAACTTTTTATTTCAAAACATCAAAGGGCTCAATTTGGTGTACAGTATGTGATATTGGCCTATATTTTAACAGTTTAAATTTTGCAGATGTTGGTGATCAAATAAAATTATGATAATTCAGTTTGTTTCTGGGATCACTGGCACAGGAAGTAACTTGGCTCTCTGAATTGCCAATGGATGCAAATTTTTTAAAAGATATTTTTGGAGTCTTCAGATAAACAGAGAGAAGATATCTGTGAATGGTTCCAGACTGACAGCACCAGGAATAACAGCAACCTACTGACTGCATAGACTGAAAAAAATTACTGATTCTTGCACAACGAAGGAAAGTGGGAAGTAGGCCATTTTTGTGGGATTTTTTTATGACTTTTATAAAAGGGGTAGGTAGGTTGTTAAAGTGATGTGGTTTTCTACATTCTTTTCTGCTTTGAAGCCCCTTCCAGAAGAGTGGTACTCTCTCTGCACCTAGGGCAATGCTAGAGTCCTTCACAAGACTCAATGTTTGCAGTCAGAAATGTGTATCTCATCTCCACAATCAAGTGTGTATAATAGACGACTTGAAATCTTAAAGCCAGTCCCTGAAATAACACTACCTTCAAGAGGGGTTGAGGAGAAAGATGATCATGTTGTACTACACTAGGTT
The DNA here is from genome assembly GCF_000695815.1 of Acanthisitta chloris. Classification (NCBI taxonomy): domain Eukaryota; kingdom Metazoa; phylum Chordata; class Aves; order Passeriformes; family Acanthisittidae; genus Acanthisitta; species Acanthisitta chloris. Next base: position 46,287 of record NW_008687550.1, on the reverse strand, counting down.
ACAGTATTACTCTGCTGTACTTCTTCTTGAGGTTCACTTAAGTGGGAGTTTTGCTTTTTCAATAACTAGGCCATGGAGCAGACCCTAGTAAAGCATGAAATAGAGTTGGTTTTGGTTTTTTCCACCATCTGAGTTATTGCTTATTTTTCTGGATACTAGTTGCTTTTTAACAAGATTTGTAAGTGGATCAAAATTATTTGTTCCTTGTTGAAAATAAACTCCAAAATCCTCCATTGCCAGAATATAACTTCTTTGCTTGCGCTTGTTTTCATGTTCCAGTTTCCCTTTGCATTGCAGTCAAAGAAATGACATTAAACTCTTTCTCCATGGACTAGTTCTTAAAATAGGACTATCCTAAAATACAAAAAAAGAAATATTTCTTTCCCTTGAGTGAAAGCAGGAGAGGGATGTTCTGGTGATACCCCTTTTCTCTCTCTGCTGAAGGGGAAACTTTTACTTTTGACACAGACTCTAATGAGAAGTTCCACAATTTTCCTAAATGTTAGTAGGAAACAGAATTATTATTTTTAATGTAACTATTCCTTTGAAAGAAGGAAAAGTAAAAGTTACAGTGTGTTTCTGCACAAGAAGATAGTAGAACCCTATGGAATTAGAACAGCAACACTACAGAAGTAAAAAATTAAGCAAGGCAGTTTAATTCTTCTTGTAAAGTCTCTACTTCTCTAGAGTGATGTGAAAAATAACAACAAACAAACAAACAAACTCACTAGCAGTAATGGGGAGACATCAGAAACCTAACCAAAATCATTACCATTTTATGTCTTAAAAGAAAAGACCTCATCTAGTACAGAGTCACCGGTGTATGATATCAGGGGATTTTACTGCATTAAGCTCTAGGTGGAAATGAAATTCCTATACTCTCCTATTATGGACCTTGTCTCTGTTGGGTCTACAGCATCTGAGTTTTACTGTCCAATTTGCATTCACTGCCAATACAAACTTCTATAATTGAGGACTGGTGCAACAGTATTGGGACCACGTTTTCCTCATCGTTGATTACATTAATTCATAACTGTGATTTGCACCCTTCATTTAGAGTGTTTCATTCTGTTGCCTGTTACCTATCTGAGAATAGCAGCTTAAATGAAAGAGGAAAGGTAATTAATTAACATATACCTCTTTAGAGGCATCTATTAACAAAAAAACTTGTAGTTTTTGCGGAGTACCAAAGCACGTAGGAGGTGGTATAAATTCCAATTTGTTCCAGTTATCCTTCCTCTAAAAAATTAGGTAATTTCTGCATCAACTAGCAACAGTTGTCATAGAACTTATTATTTTCTAATATATATCATGCTAATCTCATAGGTTACAAGTACATCACTAGGTACTGCTTTAGATGTGAGTAACTAGCCAGACACAAGGTCATGTAAGTTATTTCAATTAGGAGAGAAAACTGGTGAGGAAATCACATATCTCTGACATTAAGATGTTTATGTACAAGGAAGCAGAAAATCTTGCCCCTTGTTAGAACTGAAGTACCACACAGATAGAATGAAGTGAGAGGAGAGGCAATGCTCTGCACAATAGGACAAAGCAAATGTGCACGCTGGCTTATCTCACAGTAACTTTTTCATGTACCCATGTCCTCAGTGGCACCTTAAAAGCAATGGTACCTTTCACAAGTTAAAGTCAGGAACTTGAATTATATGCTGTAGTAACAAGAATAAAAAGCTCATTTAGACTTCAGTGCCATGGCTATAAGAGTGTGGTAAACAGAAACTTCCTCCACTGTCTAAAAACAGAGTTATAGTTTGAAAATTAACACTCCTCCCTTTAAAATATTGAAAGAGAAACACAAAACTGAATTTTTAATGTGAAACCTTTATATTGTACTTTTCTACCACTCCTTGAGAGTTTTGTGTTTCTTCCAGAAAAAAAAGCCTCAGACAAATCAACCAAAGTGTTTTCTCATGAACTGTTGTGAATATTTTTTCTTCTAGAGCTTTCTATGAGCTAAAAATACAAATTTCTAACAATACTTATAAAAATACATTAAAAATTACATTTTAGAAATGAACAATGTTTTGTCTCAAATGTCTCGCTTCAGAGAATGCATGATGCCATCAGCCACGCTGCCATGTTATGCATTCCAGTTTGATCCCAGCAGAAGGCAAACTGGGAGTCACACACCTCAATACAGAACTCTGGGCTTCCTAACTGAGAGTATATAGTTGAGACAAGGAAGAAATACAAAAAAATAAATTCTTTCTTTTTTCAGCTTCTGTTGAAAAAAAATTAAAAATCCAATTTCCATAGCAGCATTTTAAAGTACAATTTGGCACCACTACCCATAGGTCCTTCTTTACAGAAAGTAAACTGTAGTATTGACCAGAAACCTTGCACTAGTAAATCAATTACACTTCACCTGTATTGTTATTTCAGACAAAATCTGACAATGGAAACCCCAACAACCTATCGGCAGCATGGAATTTCTGATGGTCTATTTAGTTTGACTGACTCTGGTACATTGCTCCTATGAATATACTTGCTATGGAAGGAATGCTTTTGTGCTGTCTTTCTTCTAAAGAGGTCATGATTTTGAAACATCTCAAGTAACACTGATGGTATAATGTCTGCAAATAGTACTACATTTAACATTTTCTATACACAGTGAAGATTGTAGTTCATAATTTATTATTCAGAAATTACATTAAAATATTTTTATGATAAAATGGGAGAATCTGCTTAAATGTTCATTAAAATAAACAATACATAGATTTATTTTACAATGTCAATAGGTAATAAGAAAGTAATCAAAGACACATTTAGAGCTTTAACAAATGTAATGGAATTTCAGTACAAGAAAAACATATTTTGAATTAGGCCAACTCTACTGTTCTCCAAAGCAATGAAAATATTTTCACTTACTATCCACCAGAACATCATTAAACTGCACTGACTTATTTTCCTCTCTCAAACTCAAACAAAAAAGCATCCAGAGCAGGAGCTTTCCATCTCAGTTGTCATCAAGTTTCTTAATGCAGTATTTGGCTCTTAACAAAGATCAAACATAAGCAATGGTTTAAAAACTGCACCAGTTGTGGGCTAAAAGTTTATGAAAACATGATCCAGCAGAGACAACTAATGATAAGACTAAAAGTATTCTGTCCCCATTATGATCTTCCCTACCAACTATTTATATGCTTCAATCCCTTAATTAGCATCTTAATAGTTCTCAAATTACAGTCTCCAAGAGAGGACTGGTATGGGATGGATGTTCCCCAATGGTTCAGGGATACCTTAATCCTAAGCAAAAATGTAGCATGACAGAGAGGCCAGAGGTGGTGTAAAACACCACTGGAAAGAGGATTGATGGCTACATTATGCTTCGTTTATGCTGCATGGACATAGCTATTTGGAATACAGTCTCCAAGCCAATGCTAAGAGGTCAGATTGCATGCCTGCAAAGAGCATTTAAATACATGAAATTCTTTGTTATCTGAATTACAAAAAGTGAGCGCTGGTCCCCATTTTTTTGAATGGCATGGCATGTCTCATTCAGGAGCTAGTGGTATCTGGCTGGCAACAAGCAAAATTCAAATAAATTAGATATTTTATAATGTCCCTCATGCTTTATACCAGAGTCTCCAAAATTATGGCTGTTATTTTTGCTTGCACCCTTCTGTTAGTTATAAAATGGAGTTTCACTACACTTAGAGCCTGTCACATGATTTTATCCTTCCTAAACAATAAACAAGACCAGGCCTTTTAGAACTGTCAGTATATTACCAAGGGGGACAAAGAATTAACTTTTTGCAATGCATAAACTTGTAATTTTGCAATTAGTATTTGAAAATGAGCTAAAAAGGTCACATTCCTCCTGTAGTAATTTCTCAGCCTGGAATATAAAGCATCATACACAAGCAATTTGATCAGCATAGCCCTGGCAAGTGTTCCTGGTTCTCTTAAAATTCATCCTTTTGTGTCTTAATCTGCAGCAAAAAGGGCAGTCTGTCCTGCTGGCACACATACTTTCCATGATTTTTAAAAAGAACTTTTTCACAGCTGACTTGATGTTTGTATTCCACATGCCAGAAATGTCTTCACTAAGCATGTGAGTAGAGTAACAATACGTATACAATGCAGTATGTCACTTAGTAATATATCATGGTGTAAAAGAAGATTAATGACATCATCCAGGTACGGGACAGGATTTGCCTAATATGAGAAATGCAATCATTTAAAAACACAGAAAGAAGAAGAGTGATGATAGAATCTGGGCAGGAGGCATGTAAAGGACAAGAAGCCCATTACAGATGTCCCTATTTAGGAATATGTGGCACTGATTTGGACTTCTAACTATAAGGGAGAAAAACAGTAGCAGAAAACTGGTGAGTTGGCAGGCACATGCAGAAGATGACTGATGTCCTTCTATTCTTCATCAAACAAAAATCAGGAGTGGCTTGTGTTTTTTAAACAAATTAGAAGAAATAATGTAATAACTGAGAGTTTGCCCTACTATAAGACTAAGCCTATGATTATTAGTTTATTTTTGTTACCACCTAACCTAGGAGTATTAGTCACAGAGCAGGATTTTATTGTGATAGGGATTGCATAAACCCAGAACAAAAAGAGGATTCCTGATTGAATGCCCTTCAGTCTAAGGACTAAGCAAAAGGCAGTGGAAGGGTACAGACTTAGAGAGAATTATGACATGACAATGTTCAGCAGCATCACTGACATCAATTCACTTAGTGACCCAAAGATCTACTTTTTGTAGGTTTCTTTCCACAGGAAAGTTTTAAAGCAGACTTTTAAAGTCTTAATGACAGCTTTGCAAATGTGCGTGGGATTTCCTTTCTATAGCATGGGACAGGGTAGCAGTATATTTGAAAATATATCAATTAGAGACTGTAAACTTAGTACTGAGGAATTTTTGACAACACAGGACCAAGCAGGCAGACTTGATTAGAAAGCATCCAAGTTGCAAGTGCAGTAGTCTAGATGAGCAAAGGAACAAGAATGAAGTAAAGAATGGTCTGGATATGGATACAATCAGGAGTATAGGTTAAGTCAGCACTGCCATTATTTCCATTGGTTTGGGCTATGTTTATTGTTAAACAAATTTTGATTCATGTTTCTCAATCATTATCAAACTAGAGTAAAACCTCTATGCTTAAACTCAAAATGTTTTCTGTACAGTGCCACTGAATCCATCAGCATAAACCTCAAAATGAAGGATACCCAGCCAAACAGAGCAGACTCAATGAGTGTCACATAAATTTATCAAATAGAACACCATCACATCACCCTGCCTGGAACACACTTTCCAATGTAAATGTACACTTACAAACAAAAAACCTCCAAAACCTGACGTAAATACTAATTTCCAACTAAAAAGCTGCTGGTTTTAAACGTTTTATCAAAAATAGGGGGCAGGGGGATAAACTAAATTAATAATAGAAGTCAAAATAGATTTCCTAGCATCCTAAAAAGAGATGCATCCCCTTCACTTCACCATTGTAGCCTGCTTTAGGAGGGCCATTTGCTTATAAAATTCAGTTACTGTTTATAACATGATACCAGCTGAAATGTAATATCATGATCAAAGTACAATAAAGCCCATTGAAATCATAGTTTGTATACAGCTATTCAGTCTTCAGCTGAAGAATTTTCACTTCTCTCTCTCATACACATACATTTTGCCTTCAACTGCACCTAGAATAAGTACATTTTCCAGGGCTATTTGACTCACAACGTAGCTAGACTACACTAACTGATAGCACTTATTTTCTTGGAAAGCATGTTTTCTGGGCACTGAAGAGCACAATTTTGCTGAGTGCAGGGCCCAGCATTGGGGAAAAAAAAAATCAAAATTTGCCACTTATTAAACTAAATGTCCTTGATGCTTTGTGCAGACAAAAATATTCTCCCCTTGACCCTCCAAGTCCATTAACTTTAGGAGAGCAGTTCTGCAGTTGCTGGTCTCCTATGGTGCCCTTTTCACAGCAACATGATAAGCTCTCAATATACAGTGAGTTGTTCTTTGTAGCATAATGTAGGATATATGGTGGTTTCTTACCTTCTTAACCCTCTGGGATTCCCAGGATTTGTATACTGTCTGTCCTCCTTATCTGCTTTTCTAAGAGTTCCACCTAGAATTTAAGAACTTATGAATTTATTATCTTTCCCAGGCTTAGTCAATAGATAAGAACTGCACTTTAACTTCCCTTCACAGTTTTTTTTTATTGTCAAGACAGTTCAAGTTACTTGTTGCTCCAGGCTGTCTGTTAATTTGTTCATTCTTTCAGTGTTGGCATGCTTTACTTATCCATGGGCATAAAGCATACAGTGTTTCTGGTAACAGGAAGCTTTTTAATTTAATCTATAGAGTCTGAATTAAGGCAGGCAACAGAGCCATGGCTTTACAGAAAACATAGCCACACTGCCTGCATGGCTTGACAACTTCAAAGATGACTCAAATTCTTGTCTCAGTCTGTTCTAGTATTAATGCAAACACCAATATCTATTTTTTGGGAGATGCTCTTTTCATTCTTACCTAACCAGGAACAGAAAGTGGATACTCCTAAAAGCTTTAAAAAGAAGTACTGCTAGGGTTTTCACTAGCAACAAACTAGAAATATCAGGTTCAATACTGAGGTGAAGCAATCACTTCGCATCATTTTTTCTTTACCGATTCCTCTTTAGAGTTGAGTTGCACATCTTTGCAAAACTCTCAATTCCTTCATTTACCTTCTCTCTTTAAACTCTTCTCCTTCTTAATATTTCTGTGAAATCTTGCCAACTCTTTTGGGTCATATATACCAATGATCTGGATTGCACCATTATTTATCTTCCTATTTTTTCATAAGTATAAACACTAGAAGTGTACAAGCATATTAGAGACAAATTAGACACTGTGTCACAGTGTCACATTCCCTTTTCTGGTCAAGATCCAGAATATATGTTCTATTCTGCTATTTGACATCAATTTGTCTGAAAGCACTTGCCTGCAGTTTCAACACTTCTCAAGTTAGGACATATCTATCCATAATATAACCGGTTCACTCAAGGAAAGCCACATTAAAATGCTCCTTAGATTAATCTGTACAGACTGTTTTCCATATGTTCCTTAAATATGACAGTAGGATTGAATTGAAAATGTCAACACATTTCACGTTAATGAAGTTTAAAAAAAGCTTATTCTAGTATATTTGGATTTGGTTGAACTGAAACAAATTGAGAAATTAGAAAAGCGTTGGTGAAAAAAGGAGCTTCGGAATATGTACTTCTTGGGAAAATCTGCATCAAAGAGCTTGCAGCACTCCCAGCAGTGAAGGGCTCTCAGCAGTGAGGATGAATGAATGAAACTTTCCTCTGCCCCATCAACAACCCTTGTTTATATTAGGCACTGCTCCTCTCCTTTTCCTTTCTTCCCTCTTCCCTTGGCAAAATCACAAAGGCAGGGCAGCTGTGGTACTTTGTGAGCTCCTGCCTAGAGCTGCTGCTACAGGAGCCTTCACTGTGCTGTGGAAGCCAGGACAGGCCTGGGTGTAATTCTGTTTCTTTGTTGATATCTTATTATTCTTGCTAGTACATTTCCCAGTTTACTTGGAAATTCATATAACTGTGAAGAGGATTAATGTCTTGCATATATGATCAGGGAATAGGATACCCTTGGGTAAAGCTGGCAAAGAAATACATTAATATTTGTAAAAAAAACATTACAGTTGTGCGATACCTGATTACATGATAGAGTTGTTCCCTGCTAACAAGTAGCTGTGGCATAAAACAGCTACAAGTACCAGAGTCCCACGTAAGAAGGCAAACTGTGCTCCTTTTACACATCAAGACTCTGTCCTGATAAATATATGGCTGCATATAGCAGAAATACATTCTCCCACCCTTAGCTGATGCCAGCTGACTTAAAAGAGTATCTGCCCACAGACAGTTCGTTTTTCAGAATGAGAACCTTTAGGGCATGGGAATAATTAGTGTATGCTGTCCAAAAGGTCTGGCCCATGACTACAGCTGGGCTTCCATGGCTTCATGTGGGCAAACAAGGAAATGGGTCAGAAGAGAGGGGCAGAACCTTCTTTAGATTAACTGTTAGAGCAAGGAGGTCCAGCTTTTCCTCTGCAAGCTACTGGGACCTCCTCATGACTAATCACTGACTCTGGATTGCTCACAACTCCAGAAAAGATCATACAAAGCTATTAGAAAAAGGGAAACAGGACAAGACACAAAACACAGGTTCATGAGGCTACACTATACCTGGCAATTTTGAGGACACCAACATAGCTGTGCCCTTGTGCATCGTAGTTGAGTGTGGACACCTGCATCAGCTCAAAGTGACAGCAATCAAACAGTGAGAGTGGTAACTGTGAAATTTCCTCTCCGGTACTTTCCAGTACTCCGTGTATGAGCTTTTAACATAGTTGTGATGCTGCAGCCCCCACCTTGTCCTTTCAGTGGCTCATCCCTAATGAGTTCTTATTATATCTCAGTGCACAGAAGTATCCTGCCCAGACATTGTATTGCTAAATTCTCGGGGCTTTCAGACAACCTGTGATGAAAGATAATTCAAGAAAGGAGAGTTATTTTAATGTTTGGAATCCCATATATTTAACAGCATTTCACTACATGTTATCACTCATCTAACACTGAGTTCTATGTGAACTCAACAAAAGAGGAAAATAGGCAGAAGAGAAAAAAGAAAGAAGCAGGGTTTCTCCTGCTCGTGCACATGGTAGCAGGGGGCTTCAGTCAGGCTCAAAAGACAATGGCCTAAAGGAGAAGACGTGGCTAACTACCAAAGACTGTTGTATACACGATACAGGCTTTGTACTCTTATTTCAGATGACAAGTACAGTGGATGCACAAAAAGACTAGCAGTCCAGGAGAGGCAAAAAAGAGTGCATATTAGAAGATCAAACATTTGACAGCCACTCATATTGCTGGGTCACACAGCCCAGCACACACAACCTAGTTGATGACTGGTGTCTGCAGACATAGTTAGTTTTAGTCTCCCCAGAACACACTTGAGTAAATACAAACAAATGAAAGGGATATTTGATTCAAGTACCTAAGGTAACAAGCTTCTGCTCCACACAAAAGCAGAGCAGAATTGATATGTGGGGAATGAATTGTGACAGCTCTGACACTCAGATGGTGCCCCTCCAAGTGACGTCACCCGCTTGGCTGGTCCCCACTCTCCACAGTGTATATTAGTTTTCCTCCTTGTCTCAAGCTGTCACTTTAAGTTCATTTCACTGCAGTTGGCAAGCTATTGTAATGGGGAAAAGGAAAGAGAAAATACCACAGTGAAGCAGTATGACAGTCTAAGTCCAGTAATCAAAGTAAATTAAAGGAGATTTTATTTTTAAATCACCTCATTCACTTTCCTTTCAAGAAAGCATCCAAAAAACCCCACAAAACCTACATGGAACTTTCAAGGCATTTGAAATGAGCTGTTACATGAACATAAGACTTAGCCACATATTAATACTTAGTATTACCGAATATCCACTTAGTCTGGCAAGGTCTATTTTTTTTCCCTTCTATTATATATAAAGGGGACAAATACTTCCAACAGGAGTGTGGAGACCTCTGCCAGCTGCAGACCCATTTGCTTGCCTTCTTCCATTTACTCAAGGCCCAGAGGCGTTACTGTGTCTTCCATAGGTCAAGATCAATCCATGGAGCCTGTTGTGCCCACTAACACAAAACCTGGGCTGGCTTTAGCAGTAGTTACAACAGTACCATCTGTAATAGTACAAATCACCCCAGCTAGTTCTGCAATGCAAGATGTCACTCAGTCTTCAAAAAGACAGAGTACAGCAACGCTGTGGCCATGCAACAGATGCTCATGCAGCATGATGCAGGGGCAGCACTGGGAATGTTTGAATCAAGCCACACAGAAAAATTTCTTCAGCTTCAAGGTACAACTGCTTCATGGCTGTCAACTAAACACTATAAAGCAACATGCACAGGGCAGGTAAGGCAGTCAAACAGAGGACACCAAAAATGGTGACATTCAGCAGTTTATACAAAAGAGAGAGAAGATAGATATAAATGCAAAGGTGAACCTTATGCAACAGCATCTGTGCACAGTCAAGCTAGAAGCAGCATTTTATCACTCCTAATTTTTATGTACACTTTTAACTGGATACAATCCTTTTATTTTCCAGTGAATTTCATACAGTCTCCTGGTATCTCAGCAATAGGTAGCTATTTGATTGATAGTCCTGAACTAAGCTGGTTCCCAGTAACCTGCTCTGCATGCATTCATCTGTGTATCTCTATATTTAGAGTGTACATTTCTGAGGAATAGGTTGAACTGTCTCCTGTTGAACCTGAGGCCTCAGGTAACCAAAACAGATAATAAGTATGCCTGGATTACCACTCTTTTATGTGTGACACATGACAACATATCTGAAACAGAGTAAAAAGCAAACAAACACATGCCTGTTGCATCAGCAACTAACATGTTGTCCACCTTTAATGGAAATGGCTGACAAACTGGAAAAACATACTTGTATCCTCCTATGAATATTAAATGTAGCTTTTTCCTGTTCAGTTTGCTATTGCTGCTTAACCCGCAAATGGACAGAGTTCAATCAAAGGAAGCTGCAAAGGGTTTGTCAAAGAACTGAGCAGGAAAGATGTAAAAATGGCCCAGATAAGGAACATCCCTCTAAACACTGGCATGGGATTTATAGCTGGGAAATGGAACTCATTGTACTAAAGTCTGAGAAGAGGAAGGTCAGAAACACTGATTTGTTAAAAGATCCTGTCCTACAGACAACTGTTGAGGAATACAGCTGGTCCAGGTGACTCTGCTGGCGAGCTGTCAGTTGAGAAGTTGATTGAAAGGCAAATTGAGCTCTGGGTGGAGAGCCCAGGACAAGAGGCTGTGAAGGACCAACATTTTAGATTAGGATAGGGCATGAAGATAGGCCTGGTGAATGGATGCTTCGGGAGCTGGGAATTGCCAATCCTGGACAACAAAGGACGTGAAACTGAGTGATGTGAGAGTTGAGCAACGTGTGAGAGACAAGGGCTGGAAGACAGGGAAGAAAGAGGGAGAGGAGTACACAGAGGTAGTCTTCGAGGCTATAAAAGCCCAGGGGTCATGAGCAGTGGGGTGCCTCTGAGGAGGCACCCTGCTCGAGGGGTTTCTGTGTAGACTGCACCATCAATAAACTGCTTTGTGGAACATGACAACTGAGACTGCTAAGGCAGAGCTAGGGTTGAACCAGTAAGGAAACCTGGTCATACTGTGGGTGAGTGGGGTGTACAGAGAGTCAAGCAGGGTGCCCATCAACTCACTGGAGCCACCCGCAACTTGGAATTTTCTTTAACACAGCAAAGTGTATGATGATGAAGTAGAAAAGACAGTCCAGAGTGAGAAAAAGCTGTCAGCCTGGAAAATTTGGAAGCAGTCAGAACAGCCTGTAAAGCAAAGTAAGTTGTTTCTCCTGGCTCAGATGTGCACAAAAGGGTGGTGCTGAATGAACTGTGAATAAACAGGAAAACTTTGGTATGTGGATGCGGGTGTAGGCCCCTGCTTTTTACTTTGGTAAGCTGAAAAGTTGCTTGGAGGTCCCTTTAATGAAAACTACTGTTCCAAGCTTCAAAGGACAAAGGAGGGCCCATGCCTGAACCTGCAAAAGTAGTCACTGGTTGAGACTCTTGGGATTATAACCTAGGGTTTGACCCGAGAGCTGGTAGATTAAGGAATTCCACTCCCAGAAATGTAATGACCTAAGACGGATCAAGGGGGACAGAGGAGAAAGACACACACGTTTTGGCAGCACTCAAAACATGGTAGCTGCTGTCAGTGTTAAAGAACCTTAAAGTGAGCGCAAATGCGAAGAAGTCTGCTTGTAGCTGACTGATTGAAGGATGTTTATTGAGCCACCACCTGTGTGCACGTGGATCTGGACACAGACAGATTCATTCTCACGTATTAAGAAAAATAGAAATCTATCATGCTGTACTAACAGATTTAGAGACAGTATATGGTCAGAGAATAGTTTACAGCTGAACCTAGGGTTTTATGGCAAATCAATACAAAATAGTTTTATAAGCTGGGTGAAAAATCCTTCCCATTTACAAATGAAAGTTAAACAAGTCATTTCACAAACACTTTACCATCCATGATAAGCCCTTGAATCAGTTTGAGTTCTGAGGCAGACTTACGTCAGCTCATTATTGAAGTCAGCACTCCAGAAAGCAGCATGAGTGTGTTGACAGCCCTGGAAGAGGCAGGTTCCCCAGCCTAGGAAATAAGAAGATCAGGAGTCAGCTGTACTGGTTAAAAGAGATGAGAAAACAAGCTCCTCCCCACAGAGGGAGTATCCTCGTGTGAATGCCATAGCCTTGTGACCTTCAGTCTCTCCTTCAGGCTGGGACTGAGGCCAGAGTTTTCAGCTGCAAAGTCTATGGAGTTCCTTTGAGTATGAAAAGTCTTCTTTTTTGTCAGGATCTAAGGACTGCCTGGATGTTCTCTCCCTGCCTTTCTCAGTCTCTAGTGTTATTCAAATCTTGCTAGTTGGGTTTTCCTCCTGGATTATCCCCTCATTACAAAAGATTCCCCAGGAGCACCAGCTACCCTCCAGGGAGGTACATCCCTTCCCTGCCAGGAAATCTCCTGCCCCCTGCAGCAGCCAGGACAGGACAGAGGTGGTTGGTTGCCTTGATGCCTGCAGCACAGCCATCCTCTTCCAGAAGGATCAAAATGTAATGATATACAGCAGACAAGAAGGATGTCAACCAATTCATATTTCTAAAATATGTCATCTTTAATGGTTATAAGACTAATGATTACTGCCCTGAAGCCAAGAACAGAGAAATTTAAGACCAAGTCAGATTCAGAAGCTGTTATATTGAAATTGGTGGAGATATTCCTGACCAGAAGAGTAACCTGCTTTCCTGGCATAGGCACAAGAAGGATTACAGAAAAGGAGATTCCTGCATTGTTTTTTGTTTGCCTAACTCAGGTCTGTTGTATACAATGGTACCTTCATCTCTACATTATTTGTACTCTTATCTACACAGTTACATATTAATTCTTTACTCTGTACTGACTTATGTATATTAAGCTTTTCAGTTACAATAAGGCATTGTACCCACTTTTAAGGCAAATATCCTCATTTTTTATATTAGCATATTTGTCAAAATTTATTTGTGAAAGTGACCTGAATTGGTATACTTGGCGTTTTAAAGGATAATAGGGTGCTGTTTAGAATACCTTTTCTGAAACTTCACTGATTGAAGTATTTATTGCTATATATACTTAGGAAAGGTATATCTCCTGTGAAGAAAAACATGTGTTGCACCGAGAATATCCATATTTTGGGAATTGTATAAAACCCTGTAGAAGGAAGAGTGCAAATTAGAGTCTTCCTGTATGTCTAGCTCTTATATAGGCATTATTCTAAAGAGGTTTTCCTTTATTTGTTTTACACATCTAGAGCCAAACATACTGAGCCATGTGCAGAAACAGGCACAAATCCACTGAAGTAAATGGCTGTGAATCTACTTAGAACAACAGTAAATTTGGCCCTTACATACACAGTTTTATTTCTCCTCTAAGCTAAAAATACCTTTATATTTCAAGACTACTCTTTATTTGAGTTTACATCCCTTAGGACCAACACACAGCAAAGCAGCGAACAGGCTGCAGGGCCTTTAGTGAACAGAGAACTCACAAAATGTGATCACAATGTGCTTTACAGCATGAGTAAATCCCAAGGGATCTCCCACATGCAACTCCTAAACACTGAAAAGAGTTAAAGCCGTGTGTCTAATCTATGGAAATGTGAGTTCTGAGCACTGATAAATTTGGACTGCCAAGAATAAACTCATTTTACAATGCCAGTGATTTTTTCTCAGAGAAACAAAAAATGGTGAGAATATCTTTTTTCTAAATTTCATACACAATAATTACTATGTATCCATTTTTGCTCCCCACACACCCAAATTGCTTGGAATGAGTTGTCAAAGTAAATTGGCTATTATTTCAACATTGGTAAATTATTCTTCTATTGTGGGCTCTTTGCTTTATAATTTAAGATACGATAATTTTCATTTACTTAGTGTCTTTGACAATTTTGGAACACACTACTAAGTCATTTCTTTTAGAAACCTATTAGGTAACTATTATCATAAGGAGAATTAGTCTGGTCAGATTTAAGAGGAAACAATTGATGGTCATAAGATGGAGGTCAGGAGAAAAGGAACTATGAAGTAAAATTACTAGGATGTGAAAAATATCCAAGTCATAATAGACATAGCCCAGATACAAGCTTGATTGTATTCTCCCTTCTCTGTAAATCAGTAGTATTTTATCTGAAATCAGTGTCATTATGCTAGTGGAAAGAAGTCAGATTTACACTAACAGGATAGTGCTACTGAGAGGACAAGGTCCCCTTATATTGGCCTGTCCCTTTATATTGGCCCTGCTCTGAACGCCAGCCCCTGCACACCGGAACCCCCTGTGGTAACCATGGTCCTCTGATCTATGCCTCATCCACCAAGCTTGCAAATCCAACTTGACTAATTCTCCTTACAATAATGAAATTCTCATTATGCTAACAAAATCATCAAAGTACCGAACACCCATGTCCTTCTAGTGCAGCCTATTCACAATTTGTTATATTGATACAGAATTTCTGAGCCTTTAGGAACTACCTTCACAGAAAAGGTGATGTGGCTTTAAATATGCAGTAAAGACTGGCCAAATCTCTCTTCACTATACTCACTGGTTTTTTTCCAGCCTGACCAATTTTTCCACCTTTCAGTGAAATAGATTCCAGCTCTATGGAGCATCCTCTGTACTATCTAGAAAGAGTAGCAAAGATAAAGCAGTTATCAAAACTGCAAAGCAGACTCATGAATACAGGAGAGGTAAAAGAAGGGACCAAAATTTTTAACAAAAAAGGGAAAAAAAAGGGATATTGGGGAGGAAAAGATAGCTAGTCCAGTGTAAGGAAAAACTAACTTGGCAATATAAATACTTAAAAAAGACCCTTCACATCCATGAAGCAAATGTAATTATTTTTAAAACCAGAAAGCTCTTGACAGTGCAGCTGTTTCCTATAGACATCTTGTGTGCAGGTTAAGTGAGTCTTTTCTTTGGGAAACAGCTCAGTTTCAGACCCTAAATATGTTGGAAGCAAATCAGTTTCTTGCTTGCACAATGTATAAGAGAGAGCAACTCTCTGTATTGGGCAAGAACTTAGATTAAACAGACAGAATGACTTTAGCAGGGATTATTTAATACCATCAGAATATCCTGACAAGGATTTGCTATTTCAGGTAGAGGTGCCACTATTGTGGAGTGGCGTGTTCCTGTCTGGATCAGGTTTCTACCACAATGTCCCACTCACAGCTCTGGT
The DNA here is from genome assembly GCF_000695815.1 of Acanthisitta chloris. NCBI lineage: Eukaryota > Metazoa > Chordata > Aves > Passeriformes > Acanthisittidae > Acanthisitta > Acanthisitta chloris. The sequence continues at coordinate 30,922 of NW_008687550.1, read as the reverse complement.
CAAAAGACCTCTTCAGTTTACTCCAGCACATCATGGCACACCAGGGAATCTCTGAGAGGCAGTCACCCTGCAGTATATAGATATCCTGAGTCCCATGTACATCCTAACTAAGAACATTTCTTATGCTGTCTTAACACTGCAGCTGCACACAGGTAGGAAATGCATCTATTTTTGTGCCTAGGACTGACTCACCTGGCATGTTTTTTTCTGCCAGCAGCATTAGCTGAATGTTTTACTAAAATGCACCAACTTAACACTTGAATGAATTTGGTAGTAAAGATTACTGGGTTAACTGCAAAAGTTCAGCAATGACAAAAGACAAAAGAAATATTTTCTGATATTAAAAAAAATACAGGGGGAGGAGATCTGGTGATAGGAGAGGTGGCTGGAAATGCTGAGGGTTTAAAAATGTAGTACTTCACTGAAAAAGGAGATACCAGGTAACTGCTTCACTACTCATGATCTTGTAGAAGAAACAGAGGTTGTGGCCTTGAAATATAAGCATATCATTATTTTGACAAAACAATCGTAGCTTTAGACTAAAACATAGCCTCTGAATATATGCAGAGGACACCATATACATGGTATATACAGCCACACAGGGTTTTTTGTGACCTTTGTTAGGTTTCTAATAATTACACTGAGGCCTAATCTTTGCTTGTAAATCACCTTTTACATATTACATCAAACAGAAATAAACCCTTCATTTTGGTTTACTCACTGGTATGAAGATTAAATAGGTATACAAGCATTTTCCTCTGTGAAACCAAAGCAATCACGAAGCAAAAATTACTACAAAGCTGGGAAAAAAACAGAAAGATGTTTTTAGTGTGTGCCTTTGCTATTTATTTTCTTTAAAAATAGCAGTTGTAAATCTGAAAGCAAATCTAGACACTTTCTGAGAGAGTTTTGGAGAAAGTGAAGGCAGATCTTTCTGTTTTATCCTCCAAACGAAGCCATTGTGACATTTTTCTTAACATAGGAACCAGAGCAGGTTTAACTGATGGTTAAAATAGTAACTCCACATAACTGCTGAAATTAAGCACTAACATTGCAATTCTGAAAGTGAATGGAAAGCAAGAAAAATAACAAAACTTCCTTCGACTTTGGGCAAGCTGGACCTCACTGAAACACTTGATTGAGAAGCAGATCTATGAATTATTTCATTCAGCCAAGAGAAGAATAGGAAGAGGGGCAGTGCCTTCACTCCCCTTGTTGTCCCCAGATTTGCACAGGTGTTGGCAGCCCTCAGCACTGCCCTGGGGGCTGGGGAGCCTGACACCCACTTGCAGACCCCTGGGAGGAAGCCACCCTGGGACAGAAGAGTGACAACCTGGTGACCAAAATGCAGCGGCCCTGTATCCTCAGTGACCTGGGGGGCAAAACCACAGAGGGTTGCATGGCTTGTCCATCCCCAGTGCCTGGGCTGCCTCTCCACGAGGCGATGGTGAGGCCCTGAGTGGGGCTTGGGTCACAGTTCCCCCGGCGCGAGGTACAAGGCACAGGCTTGGCCTCCCCTCCAAACCACATGACAAACACAATTAAATGCTCTGTCAGGTTCCTCTGCCTCGCAGGGAATAACCATACTGATTACAAAGAAACATTTCAGCGTTCCCCTTTATTCCTTCATTTGATCTTCGTAGGAATGACTCTGATGAAACCGACGCATGGTACCATTTTTGATAAAATACACACTGCCCATGGAATAATGTTGTCCTGGCTCAGAGTCACTCTTGAAAGCCCTTATCATTTTGTATTTTCTAGCTTTTCAAAACTTTGTTTGTCTATTTGTCAATTCAATTGTGTTAGAAGCTTATCCAGATGCCTATATACTTGGAATAGAAAAAAAAAACCAAATTACTTTGTTAAGATGTTAGGCAGCACTGAATGTAGTTATCATTATTGTGGCCTTTATATCTAAATTACAATTTTGTCACAAGCTCAATGTAATATCTAGAAATTCCCTTAAAATAAAAACTGGTGAGTGTGTTATGAAATTACAGCCAGGACAGATGGCCAGATCCTGTCATTGGAAATAAAAGTAATGTTATAAGTGTATAACTCCATTGGGGAAATTGAGTACCATAATAAAGTAGACTTCCACTTTCTGCAATGAAATTCAATGACTGTTGAGGAGTTTAGGGTTTAGAAAATTGAAAAATGAAACCTTTGGTTTTCCGCTGCTGTTTGATGATGTGTAGCAAGTCCCTTTATGGACTGAGGCTAACATCCAAATAGTAACAAGCTTGCAGTGAATAGAGCCCACAGAGGATCAGCTACTAAATCTTGCAATAAAAGCTGTGTGATTTACAGTAAATTCCAGAGGGCTGACAGCACCACAGCTGAGGGCATAAACACTTCTTTCATGGCTGAAGCTTCAGTCAGCTCTGTCTGCTGTGAAGTACAATCGAGCAGTGAGGCATGCTGCTTACCAGCAATGACTTTGATAAATAACTAGGAAGTCCCACTGTTGGCTTAAAACTAGAAGTTGTTCAGTTGCAATTCTGCATTTGTCCTGCTTTAATGGGTATGGAAGTGGCTTTAGCTGTAATCTGTCAGTGATTGATTAGGCCTTCCTGGATCCCTTCCCCGCGCCGCTCCCAGCTCCCTGCTCTCCACAGTTAAAACAAAATTGGTACATATCTGACTGCCCTCTTATGAGGAAAGTAAACACTCTTAATTCTGCTCAAGTGAGTGTAAGTTAAATGTCTACAACTGATAAATTGTTGACAGACAACCCGTCTTTACAATGGGGTACCTAAAGGCACAGGTGCTCATGCAACTTCCACTCACCACTTGGCTATGCTAGGGTTTAAAAGCCTAATCAGCGTAAGTAATATCTTTTATGCATAGGTACAAGAGCCATGGCTGGAGCAGAGCCTTAGATTCTTAACCACAGAAGTATGGAGTTCCGAGGCCGAATGCAGGATCATTCATTAACATGCTGTGTAAATTGGACATAATGTTAAACGTGCACAAATGCCACAAAGCTACTCAGAAAAGGAGCATAGCATTACTACAAGAAGTTCCAATAGGGTTTGAAATATTTATTTTATTGTATGTTCAGATGTGTTTGGGTAAAATGCAATATATAAATGATCCGCTCTGATTTGGCAAGGTACTGGGGTACTGAAGTATTTTCCTTGTAGCAAAGGTTCAGATCAGTTCTTTTATTTGAAAGGGAACAAAACCCAAGCCGAAGTAATACTACATCTAGAAAAAGCTATCAGTAACAGAAAGGCAGGATAAGAAAGTCTCTTTACCTGATACCAATATAAAGCATGTAAAAATTCAAATTATACCACCTGGACTTAAGTAAAAATGTCAGTGGACAGTGGACATGATTCTCTATGCATATAGATAAAACATGACTGTTTGGTTGTATAAGCACAGACCTGCTAAGCAGCAGAGTACTCCTTGTATTCTGTATGCTGTTGCCTGTAGTCTTATAACTGAGTTACTGCAAGCAAACCAGGGAATATAGTAAGACACTGAGCTGCTCTATGACACTTAAGAAACCTATAGGTAAATATTGGGTATGCATAGCCTTAAAATAGAGCAAACTTGAGTCTGTGTTCTTGATTCTGCTTCAACTGCCTCTACAATTACCGAGAACAACAGAAAATGAATGTATGGATTCACCCTTCCTCTGAATCAAAATATTTTGCTTTTAAGAGAAAGATTGTATTGAATCCTCTTCAGATTTTCCTGCCATCAGAATTACTAAGAATTTTATTTATTTTGGCTTTTTTACAAATCCATTTGTTTACTTGTATATGCCACCGTGTTTTTATCCAATGGTCTGGTAAGGGGAGAACCCTCAATTTTTGACACAAATGTATCAGTGCTCATGCAAAATGAATAGAGACACTTTTCTGGTTTACAATTTTCTCAGCATGGAAAAGAGCAGTGCCTGGGGGGAGGGTGAGTTCATTCTATAATTTTGGGGGGGTATTTTGCTGCATTCACTCATAAAGTATACTGAGTATATTTCTCAAGTTTTTATTGTCTGAACCACAAGACTATCAAATAAAGAAATGCCACAGAAAGAAAACATCTTTTAACAGCATGGTATGACTTGATTTTAACAAGGTCATTTTCAATGCTTTTTTAAAAAGCGATTAAGTATGATTTTTCATTTCTGAAACTGTCCACTTCTTATTGCCTGACCTACATGCATTGAATTGTTCCAAAAGCATTACAAGGGCAATTATTGTTGCCTTGAACTTCTCTTGCCGTGTCAGAGTAACTAGAAATAAGACATGGGAGAAGGTAGTGTTTGATTAGCTTGAACGTTTGTGAAAAAGGATTTTTACTCCCATAAGTATTTAGGAAGAAGCCTACCCATAAGTATACAATCAAGGAGAGATTTACATACCTGAGAAACAGCAGTTCAAGCAGCAGAATGTGAGGTCAATCAGGAGTAACTAGTTAAGAAATTCAATTGACGGCTATTTTCCCCATGCTTTTATATACTTGTGATTTAATACCAGTTGATCTGAACTACCATTAGTAGCTGCTGAGAGAATCAAAAGCTTAGGTCAAATTCACATATTAGACTGTGAAGCACAGTTATACTCCTGTAAGGTTTCTACATTTCTTTAAAAGGGACAGAGGTCTTTTTTCCCATTTAGAATGTCAGTCCCATAATAATTGCTTATTATATCTATCAAAGTTCTGGTAACTCTTAGAGCATGTTTTTTAGCTATATTGAAAGTGCTTTAAAAACTAATAAAGTCACAGCAAAGGTGTGAGGATTTTGAGTTGTAATAAATTCTTGTAAAATCATTTTAGGATTCTGTCAGAGGAAGAGGCAATGCAGAGAGGATATGGATCTCTGAAGCTCTGCCCACTGAGTCAGCAAGAACTCACGGGTTTGCAGAATCCAATTTTTCCATGGTTGCAGATTCTAGGCTGGACACAGAAAGCTTATTTACATGAAACTGCTCACTCCTTACTTTATGTGCACTGTCACCTCTGTCTCTCATCCCATTTCAGCAAAGCCAATTCTACAAACTTGCTCTGCCAATAATCGTGCATATTCAGTTGTTACTGATTAATGCTAAATCCTGAATTTTATTTTAAACCAAGTGCTATTCACAATTTTTTCATGCCTCTTCTAAGAATGAAAGCTATAATGTGAAGCAGTTCTTACTGTTTAGTAACTAAATTATATTTTAAATCACATCATTCAGAAGAGTAAAGTAAAATAGTGTAGCAAACACCATTTAATAGTGACACGTTTCATTTGGACAGCCACTTAATTGAGATATCTTCCAGGGAAACTGTTTAGTCTACCAACTGTAAATGGCAATGACTACTGCTTAATCAGAACCATTTTAGCATAAATTTCGCTTAATAGGGAAACATTTGCCTGGTGACAAATACTTGAATAGTGTTTAACCAAGTGTTAAATAGTTGTACAATTCTACACTCTCCTTTTTAATTTTAATAGTGGAGTGCCAGATAAATATTAGAGGGAAAAAAATACAAGTTGAAATGCTGTAAATATTCTGGCTTTTTCTTTGGTTTAATTTTTTTTTTCTTTTTGAGCAGAGTATTTTGTCATTGTAAAGCTTTTTCAACTATTGTAAAGACTTCCTCCTCTCTTATCAGGGACAAATAATCAGGAAGACAGAATATCCGTGTATAATCTTGTTAACAGATTTCTGCTGTTAACCTAAATAATAAGCTTAATAATAATTATTATTATCATATCATAGCATAACTTGTATGTGCACTGCCAAAAGGCATATTGAGTCTCCACCACAACAACCCCCAGCAAAAGAAGGCAAAATTCAGCCCTAACACCAACAGCCAGAGATTGCGTGGTCATCCCAGATACCAAACTGACATATGAAAAGACCACTCAGAACAACTCACCTGAATATATTCAATAAATTTACCTAAAATAGCTATTCCTGTATAAAAAAAAAATTGGTAGAAATGAAAACAACCATTTTGAGGTCTCACCAGAAGGACCCTACGTATTTACTTAGGAAAATATAATGGGTAGAGGTGTTTCATACTAACATACCCTCAACGAAGAAACGTTACTCCCACCAGCAAGTCTGTGAGCTCTTAGACAGTATATAAAGATGGCAAGAAGTGTCTTCTGCTATCATTTACTGTTTCAGGAGGTATGTCATCAGGCAGTCCCTCAGGAGTATTGCTGCTATTAATAATTACAGCTTAAGGATCCAATCCTATAAAGGACTAAGCACCTCAGTGAGAAGTCAAGAGGCACAAAGAACTATTGAAAGGCTGAGCACCATCCTGGATCAGGCCCTTCGGTACTTGTAGTAAGCACTTGAATCACTCTCATGGTACAATGAGCAGTCAACACGATGCTGTAAATCATAGAACATGTAAAAGGTTTTCTTGAATAAATGGTTGCACTAATAATATCCCATTTAATTAGCAAAAAAACATATTGAAACATGTCACAGAAAATGTGGCAGGGTAATCTCCACAATATACAACAGCTGATGAGTTAACTGGGTATTATGAAGATGGGTGACTATAACCCAAATATAGAGATATCCATTCCAATAGGCTGTATGACAAGTAGCCCATTGTTTCATTAATTTCTACTTTTAAAAGTTAATTTCTTCACTTTTTAGTATTAGTCATGTATTATGAAAATTAACATAAAGGTGATGATAATGCATGATCTTTATATGCCATCTTATTAAAATGAAGCTATTTTTAATACTTTTAAGAGGCCTATCAGAAAACACAATTTATATCCTCAAAGTATATTTTGTCAGTTTCAAGTATAATTTTTGCATTCATATTCTTTTATGAATTTTAATGGAGACACTTAAATTGTAATTATTCCTCTCAGCTCAAATGCAGGTAACAAATGGAATTCAATCAGTGTTTGCGCATAATGACCATCATTAAGAGAGAAATAATAATGACATTCTCTCTGCATTAAACTTGCAGACTCTTTACACAATGATCTGAATCCCATTATTGATCTCCATGGAGATATGCAATTGTCACCTATTCTGCATAATATCTGAATGTTAAATACATTTGTTTGGAACAAATATTTTAATGAATACAGTCAGTTCCACTTAATTAACCATCTGATAACTGAATATTTTTGCTTAATAATTGAACACAGAACATCAAAATTGTCCTATTTTTTAATCAAATGCACTTGAGATTAGACACAGATTTAAATTTTTGTCAAATGTACATATAGTTTGAAATTTCCATTAGATTTCTGTAAAGAATGCATATTACGAGACTGGCAATGTATTTAGGAATCACTTTTTTTTTTTTCCACTTTGCTTTTAGTAAACCTAGTGAAAGCTTCAAACCGAAAGCATTTTCCTTCTGAAACTATCTCTTTCCTTCTGTGGAAATCTCACAAATGGGGTGCTACCAAAACGTTGCTCACAAAGGTCTGAATATGGGCAGTGAGCTACTCTGACATCTTGTGAAAAACAAGCACTGAATGTTTTGTTTCAAGAACTGCATGGCTACAAATATCTAGCTTTTGTATGCACACATAAGAAATGTAAAGCTAAGAAAGTGGATTTCACATCTTTCAGACCTACCAGCATTGAAAAAGACAGTTACAGACATTTTTCTGTCAGGTCAGTATTCTGAAATTGTAAAAAAAAAAAAAAAAAAAAAAAAAAAAAAAAAAAAACCGAAAAAGAAAGAAAAAAAAAAGAAAAAAAGAGAACACAAATATAAAACAAAGAACTGAAGTTTGGGAATAGCTGTTATCTTACATTGATAAAAATGTCTTACTCATTCTAAATTTAAAATCTAGTGGTTTTAGCTGTAATAAAGATTGCAGAATTCAAACTTTTCTGAATAAATAAGATACCTGAAACTAAATACAGTAATTCCAATTGGCATTTGAAGAACCTACCTCTGAAGGCAGCCATCTTGTTAGGAAGAACACTTTTGGTGGCACTGGCGATAGGAGAGGCTAGTAAAAGATGCCTTAGAGGAAAGTATGAGAAATCCCAGAGTGAATAATTAAAAAATAACTTGGCCATAGGGGAAGTTTGTCCCCATTGTCAATAGTTGGCTAATGCTGTGAAACATCAGGAGTCCTATACTTTGTTTAAAGAAACACTGAAACTATTTTTTCTTTATCCATGTAAATGCCTATTTCTTTCTTAGCATCCTGCTGAGATCTTGGCCTCCATGATGCTGTTGTGGTTTAATTCCAGCCAGCAACTCAGCCCCATATAGCCCTTTGCTCACTCCTCCCTGCTATGATGGGGAATCAGGAGGGGAAAAGTAAGAAAACTCACAGGTTGTGGCAAAGACTGTTCAGTAAGTAAAGCAAAAGCTGTGCATGCAAGCAAAGCCAAACACACTTCTGGTGTGTTCAAGCCATTTCCCAGACATCAGAGCTCCACCACATGTAACAGTGACTTGGGAAGACAAAGATCCCCTCCTTCCCTCTTCTTCCCCCAGCTTTATATACTGAGCATATATTCAGATTCATTGCATTCATTGTAGCCTTGGCACAAGACAGGAGGAAAAAACAAGGGAACTGGAAATGCTTAATGAAAGCCTGTTTTCTAGCTCAGCAGGATTCCTCCTTAGTGATGAAGTAAAGGAACTTTCAGAAACACCAACAGGCTGACTTTCTGGAAGACCAGTGTAACTGCTTTCAACATAAATCAAACTGATGAACATGCTATCTTTTTATTTAAAGCTCAAATCAGATTCCTATCAAAATTAGTCAATACACTTGCACCAGTTTTATGCAATTAGAATAAGCACTAAAGCAATGATGTTTCTAGTTCTTGTTTAAGTCACCCACCCACTCAGCATGTCTTTTAAAGGCTAAAGGGAATTTACCTATCAGTGTCTCTTCACATCTTTCACAAAGAAACAGTAGACATACAGAAAAAAATAGCAAAGAGAAAAGCAAAATCCTTTAAAATTAGATCATTTTTGGTTAGAAAAAATACATTTTAAAAACCCTAAAGCAATCTTTATGGTAATGGGAGAACCAGAAACAGTATGCTTGTATGCTTTATGCTTCCTCCCTCTTTTTTTTTCAAAATGAACAATTAATTAAAGAGAGAAAATTTTTTAGCAAAGACTATATACAGGATACTGGAAGATCAGACACAGAATGAAAGATTGTGAGACACTGAGAGAAGTACAGGGCAAAAATATAAAAGTAGGCAAAGTTAGAAAGCCAATTTGAAAATCATCACCAGAAAAAAAAAAAAAGAGACATTTAGGAGAATATTCTAACTTAATCATAGAATCATCAGATTTGGAGGAGACCACAAAGATCATCAAGTTCAACCATTAACCTGCCACTCTGAGCCCCTGACTCTACTTCAGCTCAAACCAGCACAGTGCCACATCTGCATGTCTTTTATACATTTCCAGAGATAGTGACTCCACCACTTCCCTGGGCAACCTATTCCAATGCTTGACCACACTAACACTGAAATTTTTTTTCCTAAAATCTAATATGAATCTCCCCAGTCTCAGCTTATGTCTTTTCCTCCTAGTTCTCTCACTGCAGACATGGCAGAAGAGACATCCTCCACCTCTCTACAACACCCTTTCATGTAGTTGTAGAAAGCAATGATGTCACCCCTGAGATGCTTCTTCTCAAGGCTAAACAAACCCATTTCCCTCAGCCATTCCTCATACAACATGTTCTAGGCTTTTTATGAGCCTCATTGCTCTTTGCTGGACTTGTTCAAGGGCCTCAATGTCCTTTTTAAAGTGAGAGGCCCAAAACTGAACACAGTACACCAGTGCTGAGTACAGGGGGATGATCACTTCCCTAGTCCTGCTGGCCACACTATTCTTGATCCAGGCCAAGATGCCATTGGCCTTCTTGGCCACCTGTGCACACTGTTGGCTCACACTGAGCTGCTGTCCACCAGCACTCCCAAGTCCGTGTCTGATGAACAACTCTCAAGCCACTCCCCCCTCAGCCTGTAGTGCTTCATGGGGTTGTTATGTTCCAAGTGCAGGACCCAGCACTTTGCCTTACTGAACCTCATGCAGTTATCCTCAGTCCACTGATCAGGTCGGTCCAGGTCTCTCTGTAGAGCTTTCCTATCCTCAGGCAGATCAACACTCCCACTCAGCTTAGTGTTACCTGCAAATTTATTGACAGTGCAGTCAACCCTCATCATCATCCAGATCATCAATAAAGATATTAAATAGGACCAACCCCAATACTGAGCCCTGGGAACATCACTAATGACAAGCCACCAATTAGCTTTAGCTCCATTCACCACAACCCTCTGGGCCCAGCCATCCAGACAGTTTTTGACCCATTGAAAACTCCACCCATCCAAGCCATGAGCAGACAGTCTGCCTAGAAGTATGCTGTGAGAGACAGTGTCAAATGCCTTGCTGAAGTTCAGACAGACAATCCTGTGTAGAATAGTATTTGACCCACATTATTCAAAATATTGCTTTGGTAGCTGCACCATGTACCAATGTACTTCCTAAGGACTGTTAAAGCAGGATCTGTGTATACCATCATCTCCAGTCTGGGTGGTACTTGCAGTATTTTTATATCTCTATATTTGATCATTCCCTTTATATTATACAAAATGCATGACATCCTATGGATGGATGCAGAATGTGTTTACTACACCACAACTCGATCATTATCTTGGGTGTATGGCGAGAGTTTGTCCCAGTACTTGCTCATTATTATGGGGACTGCATACCAGTAATTGATCACTCTTCCAATACTGTACAAGAGCTCTTAGGGTGGATGGAGGGAGAATACATTCTGTATGTAGATTCTACATTTATTTTGTTTTGGACAGTGAAGTATATAGAGAGTGAATTATAAAATGCCTGTGTCCTCACTTTAGTTTGTCAGGAGAAGGAACTGTTGTTTTGAGAGATAAAAATAAAATGAAGCATCCCAGAAGACTGAGCTATGACATGGCAAAAGAGCAAATGCTTGGGAGAAAGGATAATAATATTGCTCAAGGAATACCAGTAGTGTAGAAAAAGGCAAAACATCAATACACAAGTTTTTAAAAAATGCATAAGCAGAATGGAAAACAGTGTTACTGCTATAGCTAGAAGCATACAGAAATAATGCAAAAAAATATTAGGATGGATGCCAAGGTGGATGGGTAGTAATATCTTCACATTTTACATCAGAGGCTTAAAGCAAATCTACTGGATATGCCACTTAGACAGCATATTCCAGTTCCTAACCTCTGCTCAGCAACTCTCATCTACTCTAGGTAAATCATGGGGTGAAGAGGAGTCCCATTGTTGATGACAATGTTCCAAACAAAAATATATTTATTTAATTTAATATTAAATAAATGGGAAACAGAGATTGTCATAGATACTAAGAAGGATGGGTGTAATTCTAGCAGTTGCACACAAGAGGTGAACTGGAGGATTTTCAGTTGGTATGGTTAAAAAAAATAGAGAAACACACGGTACAGGAATTATTATTATTCAGAGATAATGCTGTTGTATCTTGCTGATCATTTGCACTAGACCAGGTCCTACAATTTGTATAGAAAGGGAGAGAAACAACCCGAGAAACTTTGTTCACTTTACCTGTTCAGTATGTTGTTCTTCAGGTGATTTATCCCCATTACTGAGTTGGCTATTTTTCAGTCTGTGCATTTATTTGTTTCCAATGTGCAGTGCCAAGACTGGCTAGGATGCCATCTTTACAGCATTACTTTTTAATGGGTAGCAATCCCAGTATCAGTAATATGGCAATATATTTATAGACAGAGCAAAACAAGAAGCTGAAGTGTAGGGTGACATTCTGTTTGCACTATTACACCAAATTGAGGCAGCAAGCAATGACTAAGAACTTGTCAACACTTCACTGGCTCTTCATTTGTCATAGCTACTATAACAGAACATAACAAACAAGTCACTTCTTGCCAGGTTAATTTTTTCCAAGGACAGAACTAGTTCATTAGACCTGTAAATATACTGGCCCAAGCAAAGGCCTTACCACAGAGCCATATTGCATTGCCTAGGGGCAGTATTGCTGAAAACAGCTAAAAAGTGAAGTCATTCCAGAGTCATCACTTTTCAAGGCCACTTTTTTCTGTAGCCAAAATACAGATGAGAAGGAAATTCCCTTTTGGACTAACCAGGAATCTTAGAGAAAGCACAACTAGACAGGGTCTTTTTTTAAAAAAGAAGAGAAGCATGTACACCTTTTATACTGAAGCTTGAAAACAGAATACAACTGGAGGGTTGGGTTTTTTGGGGGGGGAAAGTGGAAAGAACCTAAAAACTATGGCTATGGTTAAATGATGCACTAAAGCTGGTATTATGAATCCCACATGTGAATTGTAAACAGACTGTGAACACACTGTAAACACAGGACTAGTAAGTGCAACTCCCTTTTAGCCCAAAGAAAAGTATAAAGAATGTGTGAATTTTGTACCATATTCTAAGTACTTAACAGAAAAAAAACTGAATCAAATGCATACTGAGCATTGAAGCAGGACACAAATTGTGGAATTACAGCCATAAAAGAAGTCATAAGAAGCGAGCTTGGAAAAAGACTGGCTTGTGAAGGTCAATACAGAAGGCTTTGCATGAACAAATGCTCAAAATCAGCAATGTACTATTCCACAGTCAATAGTGTTTGCCCACTGCTCTTCTTCAAGTGACTGATATGTTTCTGACTGAACTGGAATGCTTGCAAGTATGCAGCCAGCAAGTTGTGAGAGCATCTAGAGGAAGATTAGAAAAGAGGGTATTTTCTTAGTAACCAGTAAAGTTGTGCTTATGTTGTCTTTTGCATAGCCATGAGTAGAACTGTTATTCTTATTTTTCAGCACCTTTCTAAGACTTAATTCACAATTTCACTAAAGACTTCAGCAGTTTATTGCTTGAGTGTGCATTTGATACCTTTTGTGGTGACAGAAAAAACTGGTGAGGTTGAAAACTTGAGTATCAAAGAAAAAAATTAATCATTGTTTATAAATTGGAGGCTAAAAATTAATCCAGAGCAAAAGCACCCGGAAACATTCCACATGCTTGTACATCTTACAGAAATGTAACCTACAGAAAACAACTGGTCCCTGTGCAGAAATAAGGCTGAGAATACTGAGTCAAAGGGTTGGAAGAACCAAACTTGGACTAAAGTTTGGACACTTACAAGTTCAAATGCAAGGAAAGAGTTAGTGTGAAAAACTCAGTTCTAATCCATATCTAAGTACAGTCTGTATGAGAAGGGTCCTGACATGGCAGAGGTATTCATAAAAGGAAAAAAAGAAAATGAAGGGAGAGTAGCTAAAACAAAAGAGAAATGACGAGTAGCAAATCTAGTTTGATAATGTAGTGCAGATGTTTACCTACAATTAAATAGATATGGCCAGGGCAGGTACGTAGCAAAAGCTGCCTGCAAGCTTAAGATTCTTGCTAAATTCTTATTTACAAAGGAGCAGAAGAACAAGCTGAGTAGTTCCTTCATGTCAACCAATGGAAGTAACACCTCAATGTGAGGTGAGGTATGCTCAGAAAAGAGAATGTAATTTCCTGGAAGAGAGTTTCAAATTGCAACAAGTATTCCACAATGAAGTGATGTTTTGCTTCCAAATGTGACACAAGCAAGAAAAAAAATCTAAGTTCATAAGACAAGCTATGTCATAGGAATTATTCACCCAGCAGTAATTAATACAACAAAAAATTCCTAGCTTCCTATTAGGACCTTCTGAAGCACATCAAGTTTCTGTGGTTTGTGTTGATTGTGGAGATGGGGCTCTCTTCTAATCATGATAGCTATCCAAACCAAGCTTTCTAATTATAATGGCGAGAGGGAGGGCAAAGGTAAAAATGTAGGGAATAAAAGGGGATCACCTACAAGGACAAGAAGTAGGAAGTTGGTGAAGAATAACCCAGAAAGCACAATAATACAGTGGTAAGCTTGTGAACTTGCTACATCTTCATTCTTGAAGTATTCAGAAACAGCAAGGTTCAAAGCAAACAGAGAGGAAAGAACTCAAATATCAAACACAGACATTGCCATTGCCTTCCCACCCAAGCCTTAAAGGAATATTGGCAACTCCAGACTACTTGAGTTCCACTGTGAGATGGTGCTTTATCATGTTTCTGCTGCTTTTTCATGTGCTGATTATTTTTCCTGAAATGAAAAGTCAAATAAATATAATTACTTGGATGCCTCTTTCCACACCATCTGCAGAAAATTGAGCCCCTCCTGTGAAAGATAAACTGCTGTTAAATCCTTCTCTCTGGGGAAAACTGGCAATGCTTTCTCTTTAGGTGCCAAGCAATACAATTGCAGAAATACTTTTGTTTTAGTCGGGAGTGCACTTTTGAAGCACATCAGTTGATCATCCTCGCTGACCACATTTTACATTGTGAAGTACACTAACCAAATTTTGTTTGAGTGACACCAAATCTGAACATACCCTACAGGTCCTCAGGCATTGTGCCCCACCTACTAATGGGTGTTCAGTCCTTGTGACAAGACCAGGGCAAGTACAAAGGAAACACCCTGAAATGTGTAGGGTGAACACTGAATCCTCAGTCCCACCTGTTTTGCCTTGTAAGCCCATCCCTATTGCATTGCTTTACTTGCCATTTAGATATAGCCAAAGTCTCTTCTGTACTGCCCATGCTAGAATCCCTTGGATTAACGATGTTATATATTACATTATTATAACTCTTCAGTGTATAGAAATTAAAAACGGATGTTTCTTACATTTGCTTCTTTCCTTGTGGGATAGTAATTATTCAGGTTTTATAAGGCCATGTCCAGCCTGTTTCTTCCAATTTCGTTCCAAACATTGAATGCATTACAGACTCACAGAGCTGCCACCAAGAAGAAAAATAACCCCAAATTTCTGTGACTTCTTCATTCATCCATTAAACCAGCAGAAATCAGTAAATTTTCTCCACTGTTCATTGACACTTCCTGTGAGGTATTGATTTGAAAGTATATTCAGTCTTTTTACTGTATGTTCACTCAGCCTAGAGAAGAAGAGACCAAGGGAAGACCTAACTGTGGTCTACAGCAGACATGCAGGCACTGATCTCCTCTCTCTAGTGACCAGTGACAGGACTTATAAGAACAGCATGAAGCTGTGTCAGAGGAGGTTTAGGTTAGATATTAGGAAAAATTTATTCACCCAGAGGGTGGTTGGGTCATGAAACAGGCTCCTCAGGGAAGTCCTCATGGCACCGACCCTGACAGAGTTCAAGAAGTGTTTGGACAATGCTCCCAGGCACATGATGTGATTCTCAGAGTTGTCCTGTGCAGGGCCTGGAGTTAGACTTGATGATCCTTATGGATCCCTTCCAACTGAGAATACTCTCTGATTCTGTTTTTCACTTTAGTACACAGCATTTGGATCATGCAGCAACGAAATTAATACTCATCTTTAGAGGGAGCTATGCTTAATGTCTGTACATTATGTCCATATATAACAAAGACAAATTATTCCAAATGAACAAATGAAATCTTTTAGAATTACAAAGACTAATTAATATTATTACGAATAACAGTATTCAAACTTTCAGAAAGGTTTGGACTTTTTGTTTTCTCAAACATACTGGAAAAAATTAATTTCCAAACTTTTAAAGTCTGCTTAGATTTTAACATAAACAATGGTTTTGCTTCACTATGATTTAAGCTGTTTATCAACAATATGAGTTGATAAACTGAGTTAGAGCTAGTAAGTTTAAGTAAACTAGTTAAAGTAGAAATTTTTATCCCCAGAAAGGATGCCAGTAACTGGAAGGTCATGCTAGCAGTTTAAGGGACAGATAAACCCTCTCCAGCTTTACATTTCTGTCCCATAGAAGTCCTTGACACACACTTTCTCAGACAGGTGTCTTCATGTGGGTGTAGAGGAAGTGGTAGAAGACAGAGGACCACCAGCAATTGACTGACTCACATGAAAATCCAAAATGAAATAGTATTGAAAGTCAGTATCAAATTATACAACTTTACGATCACACTTCCACACTCCCAGGGGAAGTATTCCCTTCTGAATTGCTTATCCACACCTTCATTCCACAATAGCTATACTGAGGGATAAACTAAATCACATTATCTGCCATCTAGCTTAGGCTACATTATAGATGCATACATTCATCTCAGGAATGGTGCAACGCAAAAGTTTCTACCCTAGTTTACTTTGCAATAACTTGTCTATATATCTAAGTGTAGATATACTGAAAATGAGACTTAGACATTTATTCTACTTGTCTAGTGTTTCCAAACCTGAACAAAGATAATTCTGGACAAGGAAGAACAATTGAGGTCAACAGGTCCTGCATTAGCTGGTCAATAATCTAAAAAATGGAAGTTACAAATCTGATAATAAAGGTTGTCTCACAAATTAATTTTTCTGAATAAATCAAATAATGAGGTTCCCCAAAGACATCACAACCTACAGTTCAGCATCCAGAAGTGAGTTTCCAAGCTACTCTTAGGTGGCTGCAAGTCCCATATCATTTTTCTTGCCTAGATCAATCTAACATTTGATGATCTCCATCTTAAACTATCTTATCCAGTTATTATGTCTTGTCCACAGTATTCTTATATTTGTTTCTAAAAAATTACATTGAACACTTCCTATAATAGATCTTTACAAGCACAATTCAAAAGGTGAACCTATTTAACATTTCAGGAGTTTCATAAATACTGGCTTTCTTTTTCAAATCTAAACTCCAGTGTAAATAAATTTTATCTTGATTCATTTGGCATTTTATTCCATGAGGCACTGGAATGTGTTTGTGACTGTCAAATGAGAAGAAATAAAAGTTCAGTTGACCAATTATGCATTAAAAAGATAAGCAGATTATGTTATTCATGGGAATATACAGAACAGATGACTGCAAGAAAAGATAGTTTGCTATAGCTGTGATCTCTGGACAAAAGCAGCTCAGATTTTCAAGTAGAGACAGTAACCCTCATTAGACCTGCAGTCCCAGCTTCAGGGAAGTCCTCTACCTATGCTGAGGGGAAACAATACATTTAACTAAGACTCAACCCCACCCCCATGGCAACCAAATGCTCAAGGAATCTAGTGAAAGCTCTGCTGGAGTAAAGTCTGAAGGACCTCTGTGGTCTCCTGATTGCAGCAACTGATCTGCATTAAGTCTTACATAGAGTCTAAAACAGGATGCCTGTGAAGGGCATTTGAAGATTTAAACTTTTCCAGCTCATTGCTCATTTATCTCTGATACATATTTTTGGCACAAACATATAGCTTGTTAAATAATTTCAAAGATGGCTTTTGTAATGCAGGATAGATATGTGTGACCCAATGTTAATTATCGATGTCAGTTATATTCTCTGTTCACAATGGGGATCATGTCATTGACATCATAACAGGAGACAGCCAACAGTTCTTTGATTCCAGTTATTTTTGTAGGATAGTTTGCATGTAGATCTCACTAGTGATAGAGAAATGACCCAGTATTCCCCTGTTCATGAATCCATGAGCTGTGTAATGTTGCAGGAGAAAGAAAGAGATGTAGATAGTCCTATTTGTAAAAGCATTCCATTCATGGTTAGTATTACTCACGTGTTGACAGTCACACCTGAAGGTGACCATTCCTTTACTGTGGTAGAGCACACAATAGCTGTGCAGCAGATACACCAAAGGTGCTGGACGTTCATAGTTTGCATATTTTAGTTGACATTTAGGCAGTGGTTTAAATCCCTTCTGTAGCACAATATGGACTAAATGTGTTCTTGGCATACTTTAAACTTCTTTATGTCCTACCTAATGCATTATAACTTCTTTCAGCTGTATAAATGTATGGCTCAAACCATAACTAGAGTCTTTCCCCTAATATTCCTTCTTTAGCATGTTCCCTGCCACTGATGTTTATAAGCTATTATGCTTAAATAGTATTTAGAGACAAGTCTACAAATGACACATATATTTTTACTCTAAGTTAAGTGAAACAGAAATCTGGATTTGGTAGTTCTATATTAGAAGAGCCTACAATACTACAAATATGAAAAACTTACGAGCAGAGACAGCTTTACTAATATAATATTGCAGTCTTGTAAACCTACTGTAAGTGACAGATCAACATTTTCAAGCAGGGGCAAAGTGAATCCATTAGATGAAATACTGCCATCATTAGCTATTTTTAGCAGTAATAATAAATACAGTCATTACGATGATGAATAACTAATGAAATGGCAGGCCCAGGAAACAGCATTGCAAAGCTTTCAAGAAATTAGAGTCAGATCCTGGAATTGTAGGTATTACCACTCCATGTCTTATTTACCTACTGACTTCAGTAGGACTTTTCAAGTACTACTGAAGCTCACTTTAAATAGAGGTAACAGGATAGAAGAAAAAAAATTACAGTAGACATCACACCTGGTTATAATCCAGCCTATAGAATATATAGTAGTTTTTGTTAAGAGGAATTGCCACAGACGCTATTGTGTTATTATTACATACAACTAAAATATGTTTAATTAAAAACACTTCAAATAATGCAATAATAGAGGGGAACTTTACACCCTCCACTCTCCCCAGGACTTGCTAAATTCTATTTATATTCCTAATCAGGCATTAGGAAGATATAATAAAATTTGATAAATGGAACACACTTTGCACTGATTACATGATCAACAAAATGGCATTACTATGCTTTAATTCACTATGTCAACACAGGGACTAAAAGCATTGAAGGTATTATCTTATCCTTACCTCAAAAAAACATTTTAGCAGTTTCCAAATTCTGAGGAATTTTTCAAAAGCCACTCTCCAGAAATGGACTATTCTGGAGACAGAATGTAAATCTGGAAATTTTTTTGAATACAACCTTCCACCTCTTTTATGGTTTTTAGCTTTCTAATTTCCTTCAGATACATGCCTGAATATCTGAAAGGTGCCAGGATGTTAGCCTCAGTGACAGATGCTTGATTTTTAAGAACAGATGAAGTACAGAAACATGAAAAATCATGTAAATGTTCAAATGTTAATCTATAAAATTTTATAAATTACCTGTTTGAGGCATATCATTCTCCAGTCAGGTTTAAATTCCTGGATCTAGGACTATTCAGTTTCTGACTTTGTTTGAGCAGTAATCTTTAGCTATATTTACCAGTCATCTCACCTTAGGAGTGCATAAAATAACAGTTTAACATTCATTGGATAACGAAACATTAAAGATGGTCTGATTATTCTACTGAACATGTAAGGGGGTCGATTTAAGTTATATATTACTGAAAAAAATTGTATTTTTAAAATTAGGCAACACTACATGAATGTCACTAAGTAGAATTAATTTTGAGAAACAAATCAACAAAACATTTAGAATTTTTGAAGACATTTTTTATTTCATAATTTATGGGTTAATATAGAATGGTTCTATTAATTGTTTGTTTACTGTCTCTATCAAGCCCTTAAATGAAAATGCTTTGAGTACCATATGTCTCAATGTACTAACCTGAAGTATGAATAAATGTTGTCTTGGAGCTCATACCATATCTAATACACCGTATACATTTAGCAAGTTTCAATGATGTCACTGTCTTTTTCCAAACATTAATATTAACATTAATCTGAATGGCATCTCTCCAACTTTAAGTTGCTTTTGAACAATCCTATAGCCTATGTGCCTTCAAGACTGAATCATCTAAACAGCAATAGTCTTAAGTTTGTTTGCCTTTTGCATTTAGGCAGTGCTCAGATAGCTGAGAAGGAGGGTATGTCTGGCCATCTCCCAAGAAGTGACATTTTCTTAGTCAATTAAATGGAATACAGAAGCCTTCATCTCACTCTAAAATCAAGGTCAAGCAGATTAATAGAATAATGTGATACCCTTTTGCTAGGGAGGTCTGTATTTCCAGCCTAGACAGAATATTAAGACATTTTTTACTATGTAGCTAGTACAAAGGCACTCAGCCAGTGGTGGGACGATCCCTTGACTATGGCAGACCTTGTAATGATGGGTGGACTCTCTATAGGATGTCAGGTAGAAAAATAACACCTTTAAGGCTGCCCTCATTTGAACAAGATAGTTTTTTAACTTTTTGGACCTTCTTGAGCCTATGAAGAGCTTTAAATGGAGACTTGAGAACAGCCAACCTCAGAATAAAGCAGTTTACTAGACTTTTTGCCATGTGCTGCATTACACACTCCACACATCTAGCATAGGACCTAATTCTACATACTGGAAAATTAGATAGGGGTTGATGGTATATATGCTCCACAAGAATAAAATTTTAATAGGGCAATCATAGAAAAACTGATGTATTTTAGCATATTTTGCTTTTAAAATGTCTATAACTATGAAAGCACAGGTCATGAATTTATATCAGAATAGTAGCAAAATAACAATGCATTTTTCTCTCAACATGTTAGATAAGACAAATACATCTAGATGTTGCATGTTTTGTTCCATCAAAGTGTGGAGATAGTTTGAAGAATGTCACAAAGACAGAAACAAGGGCTAATATAAATCACAATGAAAGTCAACTGAGAAAGAAAATATTTAAAAGGACAGAATGGAGGATTCCTAGTTGAGTGATTAGTTAGGAATTGGAATCTTTTTCATTATTTCTGTAATAGTTTTCTTATTCTTGAATGATAAACATCTGGGACAGGTTGAGATTATTATTCCCCTTTTTACTTGCTACTTCATCTACACTGAATGTAAATCCTGAGACACCACAATATCCACAGGGTTAAAATAAATGATTTATATTCCCCTTTTTTCTTCCCATGGATTATGTCTTCCCTGAAGTGAATTTCTCACTAAGATTCTAATTTGGGGCTACAGAAGTTTTGTCCCAAGCATGCACAATCTTTTATATCCTAAACTCATATTAAGTAGACTGAAATCAATTGAATCTGTAAATTCTTTAAATAATAGCAAATGGAGCAAATTGAATTTCAAAGGGAAAAAAAACAGTGAACCTGAAAAGCAGTAGTACGAAGGTCATCAGCAGAATTAACAAAAAAGTCTGGCAAAGTTACAGTTAGGCAGTCAGTAATACTCTATTGATCAGACTTTCTCAATCAATGATGCTGTGCCTAGATTATTGATGCAAAGGTATTAAACAAAATTTTATTTCAGCTAACTTGTTGGCTCAGATGTCAACTGAAAGTCATTTCCCCAGTCAATCAAAGGTATGATAAATCTGAACAGTTAGTTCTTCAACACCTTTGTATATATATCCTACTTTCCAGCTACATAATGAGCTTTGAAATGGCAACATTTAAAAGAGTATCTTAACTAAGAAGAGCAAAGATACAGCATTTACATAAAAACACAGACAACCAAAGCACAGACTAAGGAGGGAATAAGAAGAGAAACTTCATATGACAAGGGAAATTGGCAGGTTACATCAGGTAATATCAAAATCCAAATCTGTATCTACAGCTATCTTGTACAATTTCTTCTCAGTGTTCACTTGTTCATGTCAGAAAGTCCTCCACTCACATGACTGTCTCTGCTAAAGAAAGACCAAGATCAAAGCAGTTTGCTACTGCAGAATAAAGGAAAGCCCCTCTGAAGTACAGTGCCTGCCCATCCTATGGCTGGTTCTGTTGTTGGCAGGCTTCCCAAAACCTTAAATTTCAGTAAACTTAAACATAGCATGCCGTCTGGAAGGGGAAGGAATATATAGCCTAGGAAAATGCACAGATGAGTTTATGTTAATACACACATTTATCAGCTAAAAGTATTTATCCCACAAGGTATGTTCACTACAGTGGTGCTGAAATTCGGGGACAATGCATGTGAGATCTGGATTTCACTGAAGCATCTTGTTTTACAATCTTGTGGTCAACATAATTCTAAAAATGAGCCACTCAAACAAAAATTAACAAATAATGTATCACTGGGAGATCCAGAGAGTGTGGTGCACTTGCAACAATAGTTGTGCCATTTGACTTATCTTTCAGTCACAATCGACAAAACCATTAACTATAGTAAACTAAAGAGAGCTAAGAAGAGTACTAAGAAAATGTGTGTGTTTTTGCAGGGTTTATTAGCTTATGAAAGATGTAATTGACTTCAATGACCTTAAACCAAATTCAATGTAATATAAGGATCAAAAGAACTCTTTTATCAAAGAGAATACAACAAGGTTTATTTTATATTCTTTTTTCTTTCATTATCAAAGTGAACAGATTTAGAGTATATAAATTACATTGGACAGAATTCAGAAATCTTGAATTCAAAAGAAAAATTTACATCCGAAAAAATAAAATTTGCTTATAAAGGGAAAAAAATAAAAAAGATGAAAGGGTATAACAATTTTTTTTAAAAAAGAGAAAAAGAAAAATATAAGAAAAAGACACTTGAGAAGCCATTTGATAATAATTTGTATCAGCTGAAGTGTGATCCATTTCAGTGAGGTCCCTAAGAACTCTCTCACACATGGTGAATTCCAAAACAGATTTTTATGAAAAAAATAAAGTAGATTTGCATGCCTTTAAAATAATTCATGGAACCTACTTTGATCCTGCCTTATTTGCAACATTATTCTTCTTTTCTCTCTGATAAACTTGCACATAACTAGGATCTGGGAGCAAAAGTTAAACTAGAACCATTAAAAATTGCATCAGCAACCAAAAATGTGCCATAAATTAATTTAGATTTCATTGCATTCTTTCAGGGTGAAATCCTCTATTTTCAATTAATTGCTTCTGTGTTGTCAAGTTGTTTAAAAATAGACAAAAGGAAAAAACTGAAAACTTCAGTTTGTAGGACTGCTATATCAAGAAAAAAATCAAACCCAGTGTCAAGTCTGTAACCATAGTTTGAGCCCAGACTTGAAGCAGAATATTCATGTATAAAGTTATCTCTTTCCTATCTGGGTATTTGACCACACTATCCTCATTTATGAACTCCTACTTCATTACACTCGGTCATCAGTCTTAAGTACCTTGCATTCATTTCCAAGAGCTTCTGTGTTCTATCCAAATTGCTCCACCTTTCCATTTTTATTTTTTTTCTTCTGTTGGAATACAGGCTTCCTTTGAGCAGCCCATGATACAAATCTACCCTTCTCAGAATTTACTCTTGAGCCTCAGTCCCAGGTCTTCCTTTATGGGCCTTCTCAAGGATTACTAGAAACACCTCCAATCAGCTCAGCATCTGTGATGCAGTGATCATAACTTCACCACCAGTTTACCAATTTTCACTCAATGTCTTTGTTTGCCTCTTGAATTGAACACACATGAATCACCTTTTGATCAATTTTTGATAGTTTTTTGCACCTGTAAGCCTTGTTTGTACACCTACCAAATGAATTACAGGCTTGTGATCAAGGTATCAGGGATAGTGACAAGACAAACAATAACAGCATATACAGAGTGTTTTGCAAAGGCCTTCATGTCTGGGTAGCCAAGTAAATTCAGTATTAATAAACTGATCCCACTATTGATAATACCTGAGTAGTAACTATTCCCTAACTTTGGATCCAAAGAAAACCCATTTGGATAGTCAGAAGCAGTGAAATATCCAGTAAGGACCTCATCAAGATCGTAAATTACAATCCTAAAAGTCCAATTACTATTTTTATTATTTCCAATTGCCTCCCAGCCAGTATGACCACTACTTTTTCAAAATTAAATACAGTTCTTATTCTTTATGGCTCTGATTCTCTACCCTCTGCTGTGCTCCTACTGGTACTGGAACAAATTTTAGGAATCATCATAGCAATTAAATATCCAAAAGTTTTTTTCTCATCTCTTAATCATTTTAA
>NW_008687550.1:5844-7214 GCF_000695815.1 Acanthisitta chloris | reverse complement strand
TCCTGCTGATAACCTATTTTTTTCTTCTTCTACTACTGTGACAAATGTTTATTTATTATAAACACTGCTTTGCTCTCTCTCTTTTGAATTACTGGTTCTTTTCCTCATTCCCACCACTGTTTTTTCAGTAAATATTCCTCCTCCACTGTTTTGTTGGGTCACTAAAATTTACATTGATTAGACATGAAGAATCAAACAACCCTCACCCAAAGACTTTTTTCATGTTTTTTCTCTTGGCCTTCATAAGTCTAACAAATGTCTCACAGGAGAAAAGGGGCCTTGTTTTGATTCTGATGTGGGTTTTTTTCCTTAAGCAGGAGTTTGAAAACTGATTCTGTACCGATCAAAACATATGCAAGTACTCTTTTGTATCCTTAAACAGTATTTAAGCAGTGACAACTTCTCTGCTACTGCTACTAGCAGCCCTTTTCCAGTGGTAATTACATTGTCGCTATGTTTTTTCACCTTTACACAGTTGTAAATTTGAAGTAACTTCAGTGAAGCATAGAATGAGAATTGGGAAAAGAAATCTGTGTAGTGTATCTGTTTGCGATTAACCATCATGTTTCCACATGTTGTAGTCCTGTTTGAATTCAGGCAGTCTATGGAAACTTGATCAGCACTGTAATTATGGCCTGCTTGAATCGAGTCAGTCAAATAATGTCAAAAACAATTATTTTCTTTTCCAAAGGGCACAACAAGTTTGGGAATACACAAGAGAAAATGCAGATCTCAATATGTTAACAGTTTATGAACCAATCTTGGGGGAGTGTTTCTTGATTCTCGTGGAATGGGTAATGATGGGACATGAAAATTTATTAATGCATTTTCATTAGAGTCACTGTTAGTTGTTTGTTAATATATGACCTACACTTTTATGATATGATGCTTTGCTACAGAACGCCTTTTTAACTTGGTCCACCAACTGAAAGAAAGCTAAGAACAAGGAGAAATGGGTTGTGTTATTAAATACAGTGGTTTTCAGAGGCACCAAGTTTGATGGGAGTTTAAAGTGTTTGGTATTTTTAAAAAATCAGAATATCCATGGAGTTTGAGTTGAGGGTTATTGTCCACAAAATTAAACCTGTTTATTTCCATGTGCCTGGGATCAGGCTGCTCAGTCTGCCAGATGTCAGAAAACTGAGGTTGGATATTTTATGCCAAGTGAATTGTTTCCTTGCCAATCTAGACCAAGATTTTCTGCAGAAGGTAATAGTTTCTAACCTGAGCAATACTTGCATAATGGAACCCAGAATAAATCAGGGTGCTAAATATTCAATAAACATGGCATACTTCTACACAAGTCTTCAGAGATTTAGTATTTCTTTATGTAGTTCACAAAATTAAACACAGAATAATTTGTTAATACA
>NW_008687550.1:0-5819 GCF_000695815.1 Acanthisitta chloris | reverse complement strand
CTGATAATTCTTAGATAGTCTGAAGAAAAATTTTATGCAAACTTGTGTTTTGAAAATTCTTTTCTGTAAAACTGTGAACAGTGTTGATAAAGGTACTAAAGTGAAACACCTGAATCTGACATCCACTGCAGGAGCTTTCAGATAAAATGGAGCTGACAGCGTGCTCAAGGCAATGTGCTAATAGTGAACATGACAGGATAAATTCCATTTTATGATTTCAGGTTTTTAATAAAATCTGTTGCCTTTTATTTATTCAGATTATAATTTATCAGACTAATTGTCATTAAAAAATGCCATTGAGATCATGAACATAAAGAAAAATCATAGCAGTAATTTCTGTTGGACATTAGATTGTTTTTCATATACAAGTCTTCTGAGAAAATGAGGGTACTATTAAATATTACCATATTTTCCAATATTTACAACACATGAGAGAAGTAATCTGCTACTACTTGATTGCTTGATTTTCCTTATTGAAGAGAAGGGTAAGAAATACCAACTTAAGTGACAAAAATCATGTTTCTTATTTTTATCTCTAAGACCCATCGCAGATCTTCATTCCCTTTGTTCTGTCTCTTAATACATCCTCTTTGCCTTGTTGTTTTAACAACAGTGATTCTGTTTGCTTTTCCCCAAACCATTTTTGTTCCTGCTTCCATGACACCTCACTTACTCGAAACACTTGAATCTAAAATCAGCAAAAGTTCAGAATCTTGACATCAGTCAAGAACTGATAATTTCATGCTTCCTACAAGACGTTAACTCATTAGGAGACAAGTTGAGAAGAATTAGATATACTTGATTTTGAAAACTGAATGCAAGATTTTATAGTATGAGTGTGAACATATATATTTACACTCACACAGGAGAATTCACTATTTTTCAAAATGTAGAATGTATCAATTTCACAGTGTAAATTTTCATATAGATATATAAATATATATGCTTATATAGACAGATGCATATTTAAGTGATTTTCAGTTATACTACACTACCACCTTTAGAGACAGCTTGCCATCTTAGTCCACAAAATTTTTCGAATAGAGAATATCTCCTTATATGCTTATGAATTTGTCTGGACAATTAGACTATGACCCTTTACAGAGATCACGGAACATTACTACTATCAGAGAAAAAGTACTCTTTGTATGCATTTTTGCCTTAAATAGCTCATCTGTTTCCAGGAATTTATATGCATTTATTAATTTTGTTCTACACATATAATTGGATATAAATGTTTTAAAATGTCTATGTACATATGATTCTACCAGCACAGAAACATTTGCTGTCTCTTATACATCTACATACACACATGATACAAGGGCATTACTGGACCTGCAAGGTCAGTTATTTAATCTTTCTTGCCATGAAAACTTGCTTTTAGAACCAACTGTCATAGAAATATTTGTTTACCATGAGAAATTTGGCAAAAGGAAAGATCAATGTATGAAATTTTGTGGATTCTAGAGATAGAGTGAAAGACATTGTAGAATTATATGGTGATCATAAGGATCTCATTACAGCCCTCATTTTACAAGCTTCTGCAACCACACTCTACCCATTTAATCTTATTTCTGCAAGATAAATATCTTGTTCTATTACAGAAAATGCTGCTCTGAAAGTTTGGTGACAATAATATTGAAGGCCACAATAACATTATATGGCACACTACCAGTGGAATGTAAATAATTGGTCGTAGAATCTATTGTTAAATACTTGCCTAACAACCTAATTACTTGATTAACATTTTGACATATTTCTTAACCTGCAATTTTTGTGAAGAAGTAGCTATACATCTGAAAACCTGCAGAAATCTTACGGCAAAGTCATAGATATATCTGTGGCTGTGTCTTAGCCTATATTCAGACTGCCATTTTCTAAGAAGTAGTTTAGGACAATTTCATTATTTTTCTTAAGTTTAATTACTAACGATGAATGGTCCAAGTAATCACAGTAGTTAACTGACAATGATGTATGTCTCTGTCATTTCAAAAAACATTTATATTATTGACCAGGAGAACACATCGATTCTTAAATATAAGGTCAGTTTATCTGCATCCTATAAAGCACTGCCAAATGTGATATGAAAAATAATATTTGTTTAATGAATAATAACATATAAAACATGAAAATAAAATATTCTCCCCATTCATTTCAGAGTACCTGCATATTATAACAACCATGGATGGCCCAGCTATAGGACTAGAGTAGCATTTCCTATTGTCACAGTAGCAAAAAAAATAAAGCCTTCTGGCAAAGACTGTTGAGACTGCGTCTATTCTTGGTGTATGATTTGCAAAAAAAGAAGTGTCCATGTTTAAGACATTAACTACTTTTCTTAAAAGTCATGGAGTATCTCCACTGCAAATTTTTACAGAGTTAATCTTAAGAGTCAGTCAAGGAAAGAAGAATTTGCTCTAAGTCACTGATAAATGTGCATGTGCCTCAACAAAAAAAATATACTCAGAAATCATAAGAAAGAGGAAGAAGGAAAGGAAGGAAGGAAGGAAGGAAGGAAGGAAGGAAGGAAGGAAAACAAGGAAAGAAAGAAAGAAAGAAAGAAAGAAAGAAAAGAAAGAAAGAAAGAAAGAAAGAAAGAAAGAGAAAGAAAGAATGAAAGACTAAAAATGTGCAGTAAGATTCAGACAGTGCTTTAATTTTTGTGAGAAGCTTTATGGTTAGAGTGCACTCTGACATTAAAAATGCATAACAATAAAACATAAAACCATTTCCTTATTGCTGGCATTTATGCAAAACCACTTACAACCATTCAAAATATTAATATCCTTTCCTACCTAGCAATTAATGCTGCACTATGGATTCAGTACTCTATGCACTAGAAAATAGCATTGCCACAGTGCACAGTGACCCACTGTACTTAATTACACAACGAAGTTCTCAACTTTAAGTCACAGAAATGAAAAGTCAGGGTTAGGTTTCACTGTAAAATCAAGTCAAAATCCATAAACAATTGCAATGTATG
Organism: Acanthisitta chloris; assembly: GCF_000695815.1. NCBI lineage: Eukaryota > Metazoa > Chordata > Aves > Passeriformes > Acanthisittidae > Acanthisitta > Acanthisitta chloris. The sequence continues at coordinate 2,836 of NW_008687550.1, read as the reverse complement.
TACTGTGCACACTACAGAGCAATTTGGAGAGTCAGAGACACGTTTCTTGAAATTATTCCATGCCAATTTTTACTACTCATTTTTACTAAGTAGATTATTAGTAGCAAAAATGTTATGCAAGTTTGTAAAAACTGACAAAATAAGCATGTGTTCTCAATTGCCTGCAAAGAGAAATATGTATACGCTGTTTTCATTTCCCTGTGTGCTACTTTACTGACCTTTAGGCCTCAGTCCCTCATTTGACTTGCACAGAGATAGTTTCTTAAGATCAGTGAACAATTATGCTGTCAAAGAATAAGCAAATAAATAGAGTGTCTTCCTCTTTAAGCTTTTGCACAAAATGGAATCCAAAATTAGTGTTGGCTTTATTACCAAACATGCCCAAGAGAACAGTTATGTGTAGTGTACAGACCCAAATTCCTTTGAGTTAAATTAAAATATAACTGTATTTTTCCCCACAGAAATCAAAAGCTTCAGTATTCTAGTAGAGTAATGGAACTAAGATATCATTTGTTATCTGGTGAACACCAGAGTGTTGGCTTTAAGTATCAGACTTTTACTAATTGTTTTTTTTCAGCAAAATTCAGTGGTTTGAGTGGAGATAAACTAGAGAAAACTTTGCCTTTATTTTAAGAATGCTTTGAGTTATGACTTGCTGCTAATTCTGCCTCCAGTTCCATGCACACAGATATGCCTGGGTTTAAGGGTGGAATTTGACCATATTTATGGCAGTTTTTCAAATACTTTCTTTGCACTTTCACAAGACCCAACCAGCACACTGGTTTAGTCATTGCACCTGACCTTCCCGTTTTCTTCTGTGTCCTGAACTCTAGCCCATGATTTACAGGATGTATCACCTTGTATCGCATTGGAAACTTTTTAATTGGAAAGTCTTCTACTTTATTCAAAGACAGCTGGAAAATGAGCCTTCTCTAAACCTGTGCACTTTCATTGTCTGAACTCCACAGTTTACAAGGTAAAATCTTTCTTAACATAGGCACTTCAGCTGATTCAGTTCCAACTGAAGAATGTAATTTCAATTCCATGGATAATGAATGACTGATATCCACATGAAATAGGACATGAACAAAGGATCCAGACTCATTCTATCAACATGACAAGCAGTTTAAAAACCAGTTTTTTAAAAAAACAAGCAGTTTAAACCAGTTTTCTTAAACAGTTTGGATTACTTCCTTTATCATCTGATGTGGACAGTCATGTTGAAGAATATCTATTTCTAATACAGCACATTGAATTAATCCATTTTAATATGTCTTGAGGAGATTAACCAGAAATATTTCTAAGTTTTACTATCAGATTTCCTATTCTTAAATTGTCATAAAAATTAGTCTTGTCATTGAAGGCTCAGTTGTACTCTATCTGCTCATGGATTGGTAAAACATTCACTTAATATCTCACTCATTAGGCACAGTCAGAAGTTCCAGATCTAGAATATAGCCTCTAGAGTGGAAGATTTTGTGCTTACACCCTGGGGTATATTTTGGTTTTAACTGTCCAGAAATATTTCCATTATGTTTTTAAGAATTTTGGATGATTTTTTGCATTATTCCACTGATACGTATTCTGTGTTAGATGTTACAAACTGCTATTCTCATGCACTATAGCATCTTATTCCAAAAATAGCTGCACTGACACTCATTTTTCTGAATGAATTAGCAGTTTGCTCTTGTTATTTTTCCATCAGATGTATCTCTAATGTCTATATTTCATAAAATAATAAAAAATAAATAAGTTACCAAAAAGTACTAACCACTTCATGTAGTATAAAATTACTACTGATAGTAAATTACTATGACTGTTACTGGTTTATATTTACAGACTCCTGAAGTAGCTGCTCGTTCTAGCACTGTCCGTCCCTGCAGTGGTGCTACAGGTGCTTCAGCAGTGACCAAATGATTCTCATGTTTTTCTTTAAATAACCTTGCCTGCAGAGATCCTGAGATTACAGTTTGAAGACCCCAAAGCAAACAATTATTCTCAAGAGACAGTTCTGATATAGGATATAATGTTTGAACAGAACCTCTGACAAATGGTTGATGTGAAATAAAGTACAAATGAGAGAAGAGGGGACTTTTTCTCCTTGGTCATTTACCATACTGAAGAAATTAAAGTTATAAATTAAGAAATCCAAAATATGTATTTTTTTAAAATTTTGCTGCCTGTAATAAAACCCAAATAGATTAACTATGAGAATGATCATAATAATATTATGAAAAATCTTATTGTAATATCTGCTACTAGTAACTTCCTACCCTGGCTTTCAGAGCACAGGCATGCCCAAAAACGAAATTAGAACTGCAAAGGTTTTATGGTGTCTGCGCATGTCAAAAGTACCACCTGGAGAACTGCAAATTCCCTAAAGCATATTGGTCCGAAGGCTGTACCTGAATTGACGCCAGATCCAACGCTTCAGACTTGCTACTTTCCATCTGCCTTTCCTGTGATTCTGAGGAGTGCGTCTCTATGGAGGAAGCAGAAATCCAACTTTATCTGTGTTACTGTTACTTGCTTGAAAAAGGTCTGGTGGTGATCAAACTCTTTGACAATTTAAAGACCCAAACCACTGATTATGAACTTCAGATCTTCAGTCTGTAGCTTTCCTCCCCTGCTGGTCTGAAAATCTATAAAAAACCCAATTTATTTCTATAATGGTAAAAAATGCAGAATACATGCAAGATCAGCAAGATATAAAAAATTTACTTAATAAAGAACTTTAAACATCTGAGTGATGTAGATGCCCAGTCCCAAGTTAAATCACACTGAGGTCTACTTTAGGAAAGAAAAAACCCAAAACAAAATAGAGTGAGAGTATATT
>NW_008687549.1:0-2457 GCF_000695815.1 Acanthisitta chloris | reverse complement strand
GAACATCGGGACAGGGAGAGAACACCGGGACAGGGACCGGGAGAGCACCAGGACAGGGAGAGAACACCGGGACAGGGAGAGAACACCGGGACAGGGACCGGGAGAGAACCGGGACAGGGAGAGAGCACCGGGACAGGGACCGGGAGAGAACTGGGAGAGGGAGAGAACATCGGGACAGGGAGAGAGCACCGGGACCCGGAGAGAACAGGGACAGGGAGAGAACACCGGGACAGGGACACGGAGAGAACCGGGACAGGGAGAGAACACTGGGACAGGGACCGGGAGAGAACTAGAAGAGAGAGAGAACACCGGGACCGGACGGGGACACGGAGAGAACCGGGACAGGGAGAGAGCACCGGGACCCGGAGAGAACAGGGACAGGGAGAGAACACCGGGACAGGGACACGGAGAGAACCGGGACAGGGAGAGACCTGGGACAGGGACCGGGAGAGTACTGGGATAGGGAGAGAACACCGGGACAGGGAGATAACCGGGACAGGGAGAGAACCAGGACAGGGACAGGGAGAGTACCGGGATAGGGAGAGAACACCGGGATAGGGACAGAGAGAGTACCGGGATAGTGAGAGAACACCGGGACAGGGACCGGGAGAGGGACAGGGGAAGAACTGGGATCGGACACAGGGAGAGAGGGACAGGGACAGACAGGGATAGGGCATCATGATGGTACACAGGGAGAGGACACTAGGATAGTGAGCCTGGGTGCCAGGAGAGTGAGAATGTGCCCCAGGGCAGTGCTCAGGTAAGGAGCACATGGACACTCCACCGGGATAGTGCCCTGGACAGTGCAGGGAGGCAGGGACCAGTGTGCCAGGACAGGGACCCTGTGCCAGGCAGTGCTCCAGGGCACTGGTGCTGTGTGACACTGCTCCAGGCACAGGGACAGTGCCTGGGGACAGCACACTGGGGTGTTGCACCCAGCTGGGCTGCGCAGGAGGGAAGTGCTGGGGCACATTGATGCTCTGGGGGGATAGTGCCCTGGACAGTGCAGGGAGGCAGGGACCAGTGTGCCAGGACAGGGACCCTGTGCCAGGCAGTGCTCCAGGGCACTGGTGCTGTGTGACACTGCTCCAGGCACAGGGACAGTGCCTGGGGACAGCACACTGGGGTGTTGCACCCAGCTGGGCTGCGCAGGAGGGAAGTGCTGGGGCACATTGATGCTCTGGGGCCCAGAGCAGCTGTGGTTGCTCCATCGAGTGGTCCAGCGTGTTCCAGGCCAGGCTGGATGGGGCTTGGTGCAACCTGGGCTGTTGGGAGGTGTCCCTGTGCCAACTCCATCGTTGTCCTATGTTCCAGTTTTCCAGGATTTTGGGGAATTTCCCTTAATGCCACTTCCAAATCCAAGTGGAGTAACACCCCCAAAAAGTCTCCTAAATCCCATCCCACATCCCCTGGGGAAACATTTCCATAATAAGTTGAAGATAAATAAACCAACAAACCAAAATAAGTGATAGATCTCATAACTAAGAGCAGCAAAGCCTCTTGAACCTTCGGCCATTTCCGAGCTCTGACTCAGGATTCCTGCCCGGAGCGGCGCCAGGGCCTCTCTGGCTCCCACTCCCGGCAAAGCCGGTCCCGAATCCCGAGCGCTGATTCACGGCACACGTGCTGTGCTATAAGCGGCCGGGAATGCTGTTTTCCATGGGATCCCTTCCAACTCGCTGGCAGGCAGGAGAAAATAGCAGCGCCGCGGGAGAGGGGGAATCGCTCCGGGGTTTGTTTGTGCTGTGGATTCTGCAGCGAGAGGTGTTTATCCCAAGCATTTCACCGGGTCAAGGCATCTGCTGCTGAATTCCCGGGAATGCAATTTCCATGGGAGGAAGAGAATTTGGAGCAGAGCCCAGTTGTGGGGTGGCAAGTGCATTTTTTGGGGTGACTGTGGTGCCCTCGTGTCCCCAAAGCATTCAGGAACAGCTTTATCCCCCCAAACACAGCCAAGGGACTGCCCAGATGTGGCCCAGCTGTCCAGATGTTGCAGGCAATGCTCAGGTGTCACCCAAGGTGTCCAGATGCTGCTCTAGGCTGCCCTGCTGTCCCCCCCCCAAGGGTCACCCTGGCCCTGGAGAGAGTCACCTCCTCTCCCTGTTCTGCAGCTTCTGGTCCCCATGGCCCACCCAGGCCTGGAGTGGCTTCCCCACCCCTCTGGACACAGGATTTTTGGGAGAAGCCTTTGGCCATCCCTTCCTGCCCCACCCGTCCTTGGCGATCAGTGTGTACACGGCTGTGCACACACAGCACTGGGCTTACACACAGCACCGGGGTGTGCACACACACACACAGGTACAGGTGTGAGGCTCTGACACTTCCCACCTCACGCTGCTGCCATTCCCTGGGTCCTGCTGCTGTCCCAGCAGTGGGCAGAGTCACCTGGGGGTCCCTCCAGCTGCGCTGGGGCAGAGCAGGCACGGCAGGACTGGGGCCCCGGGGGGAGGGCAGAGG
>NW_008687548.1:91503-95493 GCF_000695815.1 Acanthisitta chloris | reverse complement strand
TAAGGAAGTTTCAACCCTCCACCCAAGCAGCCATTACACGAAATGTTTCCACTGGAAAAGATGGTAAAATATGACAATATTCCTAAATCTCATTTTTCCTCTGAAGCATTACTTAAGCCCCAGGCAATAAATTTCACTGAAATCACTGAAGTGAGAAATGGACCCTTTTAATAAGGCTTTTAACTACACATCTTAATGAAACCTAAACAAATGGTGTCCCTGCCACTGTGTTGGTTGTATGTGTTTATGTATACTATGAAAGGAGAAGAAAGATTTTTCCTATTTAGAGATTTACTGTTCGATGGTAATTTTCAAACAGCACTGGAATATAAACAGACAATTCTTTCTTCTTAGGAACTGCAGGTTGCTGGTTTTCTTCTTTCCCTGAGTAATGACCACCAGGAGGGGCTTCACAGCAGCTTAGTTTGTTCCTAGACCCAGAAAATATGTGCATTTGCCTACAAGGACGCAGTGTGCATTTTAAGGTACGTTTATTTTTTACTCCTTTCTTTCTTTCTTTCTTTCTTTCTTTCTTTCTTTCTTTCTTTCTTTCTTTCTTTCTTTCTTTCTTTCTTTCTTTCTTTCTTTCTTTCTTTCTTTCTTTCTTTCTTTCTTTCTTTCTTTCTTTCTTTCTTTCTTTCTTTCTTTCTTTCTTTCTTTCTTTCTTTCTTTCTTTCTTTCTTTCTTTCTTTCTTTCTTTCTTTCTTTCTTTCTTTCTTTCTTTCTTTCTTTCTTTCTTTCTTTCTTCTTTCCTTTCTTTCTTTCTTTCTTTCTTTCTTTCTTTCTTTCTTTCTTTCTTTCTTTCTTTCTTTCTTTCTTTCTTTCTTTCTTTTTTCTTTCTTTTTCTTTCTTTCTTTCAAGGCAACTCACATCTCTGACCTGTGACACTGGTTAACCCGTGTTGTAGAATATGCAAATTGAAATTTCCTACATCCAGGCATTCACTTTGCATAAGGTAAAGTGCTGCATGCTACTCTTGTCCCCACTCCTTTCTAATTTTAGTGAATTTTGTGCTTTATGAAATCAGACTCTTTCAAATACAAATAAATCTGTATGTCAAACCCACCCTCTCCCCCACACATACAAATCTGAATATGAATGTCAGGACCCAGCACATGCCTAGCTTCTGTATGAGAGCATTCTGCCTATGTGGAGAAGTGATTTGACTTCTCTGTATTGCATTAGACCACTGTCATTAACGACAGAGTTGTCATTTTGATGTGATCTGTGAGGCAGTAGAAGCTTTGAAGTTGAAAGATAGAACAGACATGGATAAATTGTGCTCTGAGTATGCTGCTATTGCACCATTATTGCTGGCAATTATTTCACCAAGTGACACATCTGATAAAAAGTCATCCGCCTTGCTATGGAAAGAAACCACAGTTCGCTGAAACACATGGTAGATCTGTCGATTTTAGAGTGTGACAAAAAGCTCATTAGTTTTGGCCTGATCATTCTGCACCAATCTTGAACTCTTGCACTGTTTCTCCCATTCTCATGTTTTCAGTTGGTTTCCTTTCCTGAGACAGCACTTTTGCTTTTCTCTTTTGATGTTTGCCCATTTGCTCTCTCTTCTCCATACCACTTTCCCCAACACACCCTTTCCTAATGATGTACTTAATATGACTCCTGCTTCTCTTACCCCTTCCTTAACTGTCTTGAATAATGTTTATTTCTTTGTTGGAGGGTTTACAACTATTTTTTTAAGTCTGCAGAGCATGTGAAATCTAACTTCTCCAAATAAATATCAGCAGATTTCGGGTAATTAAATTTCAAGTTAGCTTTAAATTAAATATGTAATATAGATTCGCTCCATCTGCTATGCCCCATGGAGCTGAGTTTTTGTGGATTAATATTGGAGGGCTCCACCAAAATAAAGACTTAAAGTAAGGGGAAGCAGTGCCAAAATTCTCACAGGGATTTGTTCATATTTTTTCCTTGGATGATGATATGTCTGCGATGAAGAAGAAGGGAAAGGAGCAAGCTAGTAGCAATCTTTAACTGAACTGTGTGAACAAGAAGGTAAATGAAACTACATTTTACACATGTAGGGTAATAGGTTGAGATAAAAGGTCATAATGTACCATCAGATCTTTCTACCTGACTACCAAAAAAATAATGAAGTGGGCGTATATCAAGAGAACAATTACATTGCTAGAATAGTTCCTTGTTACATTAAAGGATTCTGGGCAAATCGCTCTAAAGCACAAATTTTGAGGAATAAAGTAATGAAAAGTATAGATGTACCATAGGTTTTAGAGTTTCTTCCTGTTTCTAAGCTGAAGAACAACTTTGTTAGAACGCAAGAACACATGCTAATGTTCTGTGATTCAGTTATTATATTTTCCTGGATAGGTGAGCTGTAAAAGAAGGTGGCCTCAAGCCAACCACCTTACGAAAAGGTCTTTCATCACAGTGCATCAGAACTGGTCTTCCATAAAGAGGTCACAGAGCATGTGACATAGAGTCACTCCCCCTAAACTCAAGTGTCTCAGATAGGCAGTTGCATTAGGCTCCCTTCATGGACAATCGAGACTGATAATTATCTTCAAAAGGCAGTTTATGTTAAATAACTGCTGATTGCTGGAAAGAGCATGGTTCACATTCTTGCTAAGCTGAAGCTATTATGAAATAATAAGCATGCTCTGTGAGACTTGGACATAGAAATAGGTCACTGTCCAACAACATGAGCTTTACCGGGGTTGTGCTACTCAGTCTGAAAGATTTAAATCTTCAAAGTCTTACAGAATTATTTTTACTCTAAATTAATGGTCTCAGTCTAATCCTTATAATTATGTCCTCACAGCATTTATAACCAAGAGACAGGTGATTTAATTGGCTAGAGAGTCTCAGTCCCACTTGGAATAGGCCTTGAGGTCAGAGGTGAGTTAATGATAGAACTGCTGGAAGATGATTAGCTGATCCTGCAGCCTTCTGAATTGACTACGGAAAATAACTTTTAGTTTATAACTATGCAAATCATACTGCAGATACAGTTGCTGTCATGACTGCAAACATTCCTGTTTGTTTTTGAAGGAGGCTGGGGTGGTTGTATCAAAGCCCAGATCATTATAAATTCCCAGGTGGTCACTGTGCAACACTCTACAATGTTTGAAAGGGGCAGGAATCAAGTTTGCATCTAATTTTTCCAGGACTCGTATCCTGTGCTAGCAGAAGTGGAAAAGATACTCTTTTGTAGAGTGCTTCTATAATCAGTGTTCTTCATGTGTACCCTAACAATAGTAAGAAGTAATAATAATATTCAAACTACCACATGCAAGTAAGTTACATGTTATAGTGGATAAAAGTAAGCATGTTCTGTTTCTAGCACCTGGTACTATCTGCACTAGAAAGCATGTTGTAGTTAGGCATGTCATATGTTGACCCTTTCTATTGTGAAAGGAATCTCCAGGCATATCTTGGGTACTTTTACATAAAGTGGATGAAAAACATAATTTATAACAAGTATAGATTTTCCCATTGTTTATAGAGACAGTTTTGGCTTCTTAGTTGCAAGCGAAGCGCAAGAGGGTAATAACTGACTTGAAGAAAGAATATGAACTAGAAAGGGCAATAATCCTTTACTTGGAGCTTCTCCTGTGCTTTGAAAGCAGTTGGTTTCATGATGGGCAGAGCAATGCTTTTCAGTGACATTTGACATGTCAAAGCAATACTACAAAGACCAGACTGCCCATTTCCCTATAAAACACCCTACAGACATTTAAGCACACATTAACAGAACTATTTCTTAAATGTCCAGCTACAACAAATTGAATCAAATGGCTGTAAGGTGTTTCACTGCATGGTGCTATGATCTTCCCTACAAATTATTTGGATGGAGTCCAAGTATGACAAAACATCATGCTGTAAGGTGTTTCACTGCATGGTGCTGTGATCTTCCCTACAAATTATTTGGACGGAGTCCAAGTATGACAAAACATCACAGAACCTGAAGTGATAAAGTAATATATCTTTGCAGAAACTTATCCA
>NW_008687548.1:50344-91490 GCF_000695815.1 Acanthisitta chloris | reverse complement strand
GAAAGAGGAATGATAAAGCAATTGGCCAATTTAAAATTATTTCTTTCCACACCTGCCATCCTTGCAAAAGACTGAGTCACCCATCTACCCAAGCTTCTACCCATCTCCAAATCCCCTCTTTGTAAACCTCTCCAGTTCAACTGTCAGATGTCATTTTCTACACACCTAAACATCTCTTATTCTTCTCCTTCCAGCTTTCCCAGTCATTGCATGAGTTTTAAAATAATTTGAGAATTTTAATAATCTTCTTAGATTTGATTCTTCAGGATGTTCTTTCTCAAGAAGCAATTCATTAACATGAGAGACTTGGTAGACTAACCTGATAACTTTTTGGGTTTCCCTAAGTTCCACTGTCTTGCACATTTTTAGTATTTCTCCATTATGGCTATGTCCATATACAGGAAGATGAAAGGATTTTTTTATTTTCTGACTCAAATATTGCAGAAGAAGCAGTAAAGTATGTGCATTATGAGAAGACAGAACAGAGACGTCTGATCATGTGCAGTGGGGGAGATGGGAAATGAATTTTACAGCATACTTCAGAAAGTCTATCAGAAGGAAGGGTTGTCTTTTAAGCATTCTCTTCCTCAGTGGGAAAATATTATATACGTGCTGATCATGGCCTTTCTTGTCTTTAAGTGGTATCACCAAAGCTATCTTCGAAGTAGAGGAATCAGTCCTGCTTCCACTAATTCCATATGTTAAATTATTGTGGTATTGACTTTTAAAAATGCCTTGCATTCAAGCTTGTAGACCTGGGGTAGAGGGCTACCTAATTTAGCCTGCAAACACGGATTATGCACCCTGCAGATAAAGTGAGCTAAATGCATTTAAAAATATATATTATATTCTGTCTGATGCCTAACTAGAAGAGTTTACTGGATAAACTGAAAAAAACAGCCCCAGGTATGTTTGCAGTTTCTCAACAATCAGAAGTTTCAAATGCAACATCTTATTTTGCAAGTCTTTACTGTGGTTTGATCTCCAAGTATGTTGGAAAGTGAAGTTTCTTCTTCCATGCAGGAAAAGAAAGCAGAAATTAGAGTTGTAAAAAAGAAACCCAAAGTGCTCTGGAATGTTCCTCTTTCTCCAGCATCTTCACTGGGACACTTTGAACTCACTCTCCCACAGACTGTAAGATCTTTTTGACAGAGAATGAAAGTGTCTGCTCAGTGGACACTAGTGTCTCATTGGTGGGAAAGAAAAATAAGAAAGTAAAACCAGACAAACTAGACTCAGATGTAGATGAAAGTTTTTGCATAATGAATGTTTAGAAGAAATGAAACCAAATATATATGTATTTTCAGGCCTGGGGCCGGAGGGGGTAGGAAAGTGCTTTTTAAAAAGGTCAATCAAGTACATATAGCCAGAAATCATGCATTGGGTCACAGACTGCCTTTTCCTTAATGCTTAGAAATAGGTCTGAATATTCTCTGCCTTTGAAGTGAGAGATTTACAGTTTTTCTTAAAATAACATTTTTTCCCTAGGGCCTGCAGGTGGCAATGGGTGTGCTTGTGGTGAGGCACGACTGGAAAAAGACTTGTATTTTATTGCAGGTTTTTAGGGGGGTTGGTTGGTTGATTTTTGTTGTGGGATTTGTTTGGTTGCTGTTAGCGGTGGTTTTTTGTTTCGAGTTTTGGGGGGATTAGGTTTGGGGGGGGCTGTTGTTTGCTTGGTTTTGGTTTTAGTTTTGGTTTTTATCTGTAGTGTTATAGGAGATTATGGCAAATCTTTGGGCTGTGAGGCAAAGGTTTGTTCCACAGTTCCCTTGTCCCTCTACGGCACTCCTTTGATGCACAAAGCTATGTTTATGAAATCACCTCCCTAGCTTGAACCATATATTTTTAATTACAATAATTAAAAAAAAATACTTATCAAGTTATTATACATAATTGAAGTATTGTGAAAGAGTAGCAGGGACTGTCTTACAGTCTAGAAAAGCTGCGACTATCCTGTTCATTCACTGCAACCATTTACTTACTAGGACTACTATATAATTTTGGGGGAATTGCATAGGATGCTGCTCAATCTAACCTGTGTACTGGTGAGTAATAGGGCTCCAGGTACACAACAAAACAGCTTCTTACCTTAGCTCTTCTATGGCCAGGTTTGATTTAAGTGTCTTTGACAGCAAGCTGTGCTATCTAGGAGTCAAAAGCCTAAACAAATGAGTAGGTAGTGATTCATGTGTGTACACAAAAATGTACACACATAAATACATGGATGTCTATGTATGGATAAATGCCTCTTTTGTGATACGGATTCTTGCTCAGGGAACAAACACATGATTAAACCTGTGATAAATTATAGTTCTTAAAAATGGTTGCTTGTTCATGGTGCCTTAGATGGCTGTCCATCACTTCCTCTTTTATGATTCTCTTTCAGTAGTTAAAAGTCAAGCTTATTAGTCAGTGCCTGACAGCAAGCAGGGGAAAGGTCAAGGAATAACATCTAAAGTAGTCATCTCCATACAGATTTCCGAACATAAAGGAGTCCTTTCATTGAACTATTCTATACAGACATGACAGTTTTTATAGTACAAAAACTCTCTTCCCTAGTAAGAGAGTCTAAGTGTGGTTTGGACAAGTGAACTCAGTGAGGGCTGGACCAGTTTGCTTTACTGATGTTGATGCTGAGCCACTTTCTTACACAGTTCTCCATAGTCCTGGACAAATACTGTTGTCCATTGTTTCTCTCCCTCCCTACACCCCACTCTCTGCCCAGAAGACTCTTCTTTGCTTACAAAACACCTGTACAACCATTTTTTACCAGATTCTTTGCATTATTTATCTCTGAGTTAGGACCAATTGACAATTTGTACTTTTTGGGTTTTTTCAGATGCCTGAGTCTTTTACAGAGCTATGCTCCTCTTCTTTCCTCTTCATTGTTCAGAATCAAACAAGGTTTATCATTCTTGCACTACAATTGAAGCATAGTCCAAAAGTTGCAAATAACTTTTAAATGTACTCATCATGAAAAAACAGAAAATCTTCGGACTCCTTAGCAAAATTTTCAATTCATCATAACCTCACCTATCAGAGCTAAAGGTGCTGTGAAATGCTCTGTTCGACCACATAAAGTAGCTAAACTAAACCAGACTATAACTGTATTTGACCACAAAATTGGTGCTAGGGTGTCATTTGTTGTTACTGCAGAATTATTTGCTTACAGCCCTCATAGCATACTCCACAGCAGATGATATTAGTTGTTATTATTAGGAAGGAGCTGATTCTGGAGCTTAAGCAAGAAATAAAGGCAGCTGGTTCACCGTATTAATAGCATTGGTTTTGTGAATGGTGTATTATTCATGACTTGGTGATACATGGTTTTTGAAGAGAAAAAAGAAAACAGAGCAATCTCTCCTTCTTTTAGAACACAAATACATAAATTTTAATCTGAGAAAAATACAAAATGAAACCATGTACAAGTTATGTACAAACCCTTTTTACAGGACAATATATTTATCACTGGATATTACATATGACAAAGTCAGGTAGATCATTTCTGAGCACCAGCATTTGTTCTCTCTCACCAACCCATAATGATAAAAGTAAAATGATGAAGTCATACTCCTTTTTCTTGATGAACTTCTCCATTAAGATGGTAGCTGGTTCTCAGTGTACCCCCTCACCATCCCCACTCCCAAATTGTAACTAAATAGACAGGTGAAGCAATCAAAGTATATTGTGTACATACATGTAGCATGTGTGTGTTTTTTCTGAAGGAAAAAAAGGTTTTATCAGTCTTGAACTCTACAGAAAAGTAAAAGTTAAACTTATCAACTTTTTTTTGGACAGAGGTTAGATTATTTGCATTGGCTAAGCACGTGTGTCCCAATATATACCATGGCAGAAGCGGCATATTTTAACTGCTTGAGATAACTTCTGTTGACATTTTCATGTGATTCCTGTTAGTTAATTTCCAGCCAACAAAATGCTCATATGCCACATTTTTTATATCTGAAAAACCTATGTTTTCTATTACATGTATTCAACAGGCTATATGATGTATTCTGTTTTGTTTTGGTTTTGTTTTTTTAAGTTATAAAGATCTCCTCTAAAATGCATTGACAGAAGCATTAAGAAGCCTTCTCTCAACCTCACTAAATTTCTAATTAGACGCAGCATCACTGTGTTACCTTCTTAAGTTAGATATTGTTCTAAATTAGACACCCAAAGTAATAAAAGAAATACTTCATAATTTATCTTTTCTTCATTTTCCCTACCCCTTCTCATTTTGATAATTAACAGTAACACACCATTGTATGGAACAGATACATTAGACCAGTGGTCCTAGCTATTCACTTCAGTGGAATTTACTTGGTTATATAGACTACTGCATAGAGACTATACAGTTTCAGTGTAGCTGCGTGTTCTATAGTAGAGAAAAATCTGTGCAGAATAGATACATTGCTTATATAAATATAGCTTTGATAAATGCTTGGACAGAATTATCAGCACTATAGGCCTATGTACCATCCTGGACAACAACCACAGCAGAACAGCTACTCCATTCCTTTCATTATTTCAGATGGGGGCTGTAACCCATACCCATTACTATTGCTCAGTACAAAAGTACTACAAATATTAGGCCTGCTAATGGAATATTAGGAGACCTGGTGTGCATATATAATGACTTTCAAAAAACCCTGTATCCCTTAAGCCTGTGATTGTTCAAACACCCTCAGAATTTTAAAAAAAAATAAGTAAAATTAAAAAGATGCTCATTCATATGGTGGGTATTTTGGTGTTCAGATGGCACAGAAAGAAAAACAAAAGAAAGAATATAAAGAGCTCTCCTTACCCATGAATTTTTTTATGCATCTGTCATTGACTTTGACAGATATTCCCAGGCCAATCCACTGTAACACAGGGAATGGATTTCTGTTTTCACTTTGTCCTGTTCCTCGCCTTTCACACACTTGGTTATTTTGTTTAAACACATTCAAAACTAGAAATGAAAGGTGAGACACACACCTCTTTTGGTGCTAAAGAAATTCATCATGATAACAGCTTTAAAAACAAAATAACACAAACATACACACACACACACACACACACACTGACCTCAACATGTGTTCATTTCAAATACATTGGGATCCACAAGCCCTTAGGAATCCACTTCTTGGTAAAGCCATTTAAGCACCTGCTCTCTGTTTGACTTTGAGCCCATACAAGACAGCTAGACCAGGGCAGTTGCTAACGTGTTTATGGATTGGCTGGTGTGTGACCAAGCAGTGAAAATACAAGTAACTACCTATTTGCAATTTATTGCTTTTTTGGCCATGCATTAGTTTATGCATCCAATTATTGCAGTAGTTGTTAGATGTAGAACACATACGTACACGCACACACACACGCTCACCACGCACATCACGCTGCCCCCCCAACACAACCAGTCTTCCCTGAATGAGAACACACTATTGTGCTTTCTCCCTCTTCTCCTACTATATGAAGAGTTCAAGAAATGTGAACTCTTCCTTACACAGGTGAAAAATATCCAACAATAATCTCACCCCCATGACCCAATTAGCTATAATAAAAAGCTAATACTTCGGTAGTGTCTCTTGTGTAGCACATGCAAACTACTTTTGCTCTTTTCCATATTTGGCTGAGGCCAGTCAAGTCTTCTCACACCCAGCTAGCTGACCATGCCCAGCTCAGATCAAGGTCAAGGGGTTTGTAATTTCTGCCATGTGTACTTCCTACCTTCAACATTGATTTGAAAGAAGAGTCATTAAAATGCCTGTGACAATTCTAGAACATTAGAACTGTACAAGTACAGTTTTAATCTTTTTTTTCCTTATCAACAAATACATTGTATAGTTGTCATCCTAGAAGCAACAGTAAGACACTCACAAGGCCTTAAAAATTGCATTTAGACTCTGATTATCTGATTTTATTAATACCTTCCTTAACTTTTGCCTGGCTTGGCACTTGCCAACTAAATCTATCAGTGGACAGTTTTATAATTTCATCTTAGGGCTCATGGGTTTCAGAGGACAAATTAAAATAATAACCATCAAACAGAGAAGGGCAGCAGACTTTCTGGCAATGTGGGAGTATGAATATGCATGGGTGTGAGGAGGGGAGAGGAGCATGTGCCTGTCGCAGCAGTGAGAGGAGGGTCTGCAGCATAATGTCAGTGTATCCCTCATAAAACTAACAGGAATGTCTGCTTTTGGGTCAAATCAGGAGGAAACAGAAGATACAATTCTGCCATGTGCTAGCCTCTAAGTCACATATTTTCTTTGTGTCTTTCTTCACCCCAACGCACAGACAATAGAAATGACGACCGTCTTCTTGTGATGACTCTGTCAAATACATATATACACCCACACATATATGTGTGTGTATATAGACATAGACATATATGATCTGTGTATATGAGGGCATGCATATATGCAAACACAGAGAGAGACACTATCAATCCAACACAAGTTGCCAAAAGAATTATATAGCCTGTATTAATTGTGTGTACAATTAATGAAAAAGCTGAAATTCTTTCCCCCCCACACCCTTTTTTTCTTTTTGCCTTTTGAGAAAGGACTAAGAATTATTATTAAAGATCAAGAACTTATTCCTACATCACTCATCATGTGGTCTGTCAGCTATCATTTAGATCCCTTTCCCAGCCACTTGCTTTGATGTAACTTCATATATCCACATACTGGTGCTGGCCTTAATGTAGTCATTAATGGCTAAATATCTAAGATCCCCAACAGGTTTTCTACATGTTCCTCCATTTAATTGCTAGAAGTCAGTCCTACCTCTTCGATCATCAAAAATAGGAGTAAGAAAAGATGATTAATTTTAGCTTTTCTATAAATGGAAAACTTAAACCCCTACCTCTACCTGTTTCTCTCTGTCTTGTTTGCGCTCTATGGGTGTTGTTGTCTATCTGTCATTACATATGGAATTATCTGTGCTGGGAGAGAGCATGAGTGTTCAGATCTTGTCCTTTATTTATGTACATTTGGTAGCATTATAATTTTGCATGTGACAAACTGGAGAGACACACAGAAACATTAGCTATGTAGGAGTGCTGCATTTGATTAGTGAGCATGTTTTATCCAGTGAATGCTCACTTCTGAAGGAAAGACACTCAGAAACGGTACTGTATATGATCAGGTGTAAGATATAATGTTCTGTGCCCCTACAGTAAACACCAGTGTTCTAAGAAGAAAAAATGAATTCACACGTACTTGGTGAAGTGGAACACAAATTTCTGCAATTCTCCTGTACCCAGGACCAGCTTTTTTCATTCTGTTTACAATATGAATGCAGTTCATAAATGAAAAAGGAGCACTGACTTCAAAGAAAAGGCTTAACATGACCCAATGCAGAAACCGGACGTAGATAATAACATGTCAGTAGCTGAAGCAGCATAGATTGGAAGAACTCACTGGAATGACCTTCTCTTTTGGGGACTGTGAAATGCATTAAACGTGGTCTAAATAATAATGAAAACCTGCTTGAATTGTTTTGGTACTTTGTAGGAGAGTGAACTATTTTAAACAATCCAATTTTACAGATACTGTATTAACAATTCTTGTTATTGTCTTTAAATAGCTATTTTACAAAATGTAACAACAAAATAGTCACAGTCCAAGAAGTCACTCCAGAATAAAGCCTATTATGTGTTAGTATGGTTATACTTGTACTGCAGCCAGTGAACAAACATCAAAGCTGAGATAGTTTGGCCTAAATGTTGGATTATATAGTGGACATCAGTGTTTTCACAATAAATTCATCATCTGCTTTGCATTTGTTTGATTCACTGATATTTCTCTAATGATAAAAATATCACGGTATGTTTTATTGTGGTGTTTAACAATTCTGCAAAATTACAAAGCCTAAAGTTAACTTGCACAATGAAAATCTGCCTTTCCTGATGACTCTGGTTTTGGGGTTTTGGTTTTGGTTTCCTTATTAGAACAGCCTTTTCTTTTTTCTTCTTTTCTTCACACAATTGTGTCAGATGTTGCTTATTTGAGATAGAGAGAGTTACTAAATCATTTAGAACATCAAATGCTTGGGTGGATAGATACTGCAGCACAAATATGAAATATCACATTTTTGTCCGATGGCTATAAAGGTTGTTGGCAACTTTGTGAAACTGCTGACACAAAAGGCACCCATCAAAGGCCTTTTGCATGTTATCATAATAAATACATTCATTACTTTTATTATTTTGATTTGGTTATTACTGTACTTTTATGTGTGGTGTCCCAGCAAAGTGAAAATAAATTAAAGAAAAAAAAAGCGACAAATAAACAAAAAAACCTGCTGACATAGGATGTTGCTTGGTGCAAGGATTAACTGAGAACAGCATGTTGTGGCATATAGAGCTGAGGCTAAACCAGTTTTTATCTTGATCTGAACTCACCAAAAGGAGATTCAGTGTGCCTTTTACCAAGCTATAAGCTATCACCAAAGTGCAAAGATCTGGAGCTAAACCTCTATACATTATCAGGAAGAATTTGAACCAAATCAGACCAATGCAAGGCCATCAGCACTTCTGAAGTAAGGGTGTAACAAAATATGGTAGATGAGACAGCTTATAACTTATGATTTCATGCACTATTTTATGCACTCTGGATTAAAGCACTGTAATACGTGGCAAAAGAAGAGGCATTGCCAAGCTTGTCTTCCTTAAGTTAGCAACTGCTGATGGCTAATGGGAGCTGAAGTGGAATTGCCAGTTTGTCATTTATCGAAAGTGCACCTTATCTACATGGCCCTTGGTTTAGGGTAGTGACATTCCCTGTGCTAGTGTTACAGAAATGTTGGGTTTCTGCAGGTTATGTGTGTGTGTGTGTGCGTGTGCACGCGAGAAGGGGGAGGGCACAGTGTGTGGGGTTATTGGACCCTCACATAACTGGCAATTAGGATGATCTACATTTGTTAATAAAACAAAGAATATTTCAGAAGAATGTTACATGTACAAAAATATGACTTTCAACTTTGAAAATAAATAAGTTTAGTTTATTAAGAGCTGGTGTCAATGCTGAACAAAATACATATCTTCTGGTAAAGAAACACTTTAGTGAATTGCTGTTGTAGTTTTGGGGTTTGGTTTGGGTTTTGTTTTTGTTTTTTAGTTACTAAAATACAAGTTGGACCATTTTTTCCCCCTTTTTGTAAATATATCATTTGTCTCCCTTAATTACATGTCCTTATAACCGTGACCATCATTCTCCTTTAAGCCAAAGACTGAAGGTCTGTTGTTTTGGTTTTTTTAATTCTCAGGAGTCTGGCCACATATGCAGTTCTTTTTAAGGGAAAATACTTGACAATGAAAAAAAAAAGAAAAATATATTTTTTCTAATAAATAAAAATAATTTAAAATGCTAGAGGCTATACATGATTTGTATTATGATTATGTTAATTTATAAATGAAATAGTTTCCAAAATACGTGGAAGCAATATTAAAGGCAGACAAACAGAGATCTGTCTACTTTATTTTCCCATTAAGCTTGCCCTTCTTAACTTCTCCATCAGTGGTTCAGCATGTAAGAGGAATAAATGTCACATCACCATTCATGAAGTTTGTCAGGCTTTAAAAAAATAGTTCTGGCCTCGAAGGAGTCAACATTCATCTTCAACTTCTCGGATTGGTGGTATCAAGCTGCTTGTCGATTTATATTGATTGATCTGATTGGCCATGTGAGTGCTCATGGGCTTGATTTGAATGTTTCTGGGATAGGCATTATCCGGCTCATCTGTAAACCATTTCTTTTCTGCTAAGGAGCAAAATGGGTAGAGACAGAATAAGGAGGGAAAATGAAAGTTTTAATTAGTGAAGCACATATACACAAAAACATTAAAAAAAAGGGGGGGGCAGCAGTCAGTAAAGTCTACAGAGAAAAGAGATCAACAGAAGGTGACTTTGACTAATTACTAGCAGTACAGTGCATTAGATTAATACCTCTGAAAATACTGTTCATGAAAGGAAGATGATATGTTTGCAGGTTTGATAACAGAAGCTAAAGAAAACTGCCAATATGCTAGTTTGCTTGTTGGATGTAAGAGAGCACCTTTTTCTTCCCCATGCTTAGGTGAACAGGCTCTGATTCATTTACTGAAAAAAAATGACACAAATAAAAGTCTAAACTGAGAAGCCAGGGATAGCAGCTGGGATAAGGGTAATGCAGGAAAGAACATGAATCCATACACAGAGGAGCACCTAAACAGTCAGAGATTTCTCTGAACCATTTCAACCGCAGGGTAGCTGCTACTGCTGGCTAAGAAATCATGCAGGAGAACATAAAGAACTTTCTGCAGTTGGTACTAGAACAAACAGGAGTTGTATTCACACTGCCAGAGGGCAGCCTTCCTCCGTATGGTGGGCATAACATCGCTACTTTGAAACATGGATGCTTGGCCACTGCTGAATTCCACAATTTAAGGAGGGGTATGGAACACACCAGATGCAGCAGATGACTATAGAAGAGGCTCCAGCTAATCATGAATGGATTGATTATGATAGGTGACAGAAAGACAAAGGAAGCAAGGACTTAAAGTAAGATTAGAGAGGAAGCTGTTTCCTTTAATTCCACTTAAGGGCAGTGTCTGCTTCCATGGACACAGGAGGAATTTTATGGTACCACTTGAAGGTGGGCTAGGAAAAATGTGGGAGAGAGTGAGGATGCTGAGATGCTGCAGCATTGGAGCCATTCTCTGGCTGTTTATCATTGTAACAATTATATTGCACTGTTTATAAGCAAGTGAGGACAAAACCTTCACAAAATTCTCAAAAAAAAATTCTTAAACCCTTTACAGAGAAAATTGTGCTGTAATTTCTCGATTGCAACTCTATCCAAATACTTAGAAACTCCTGGTCTAAGGAGTGACTTATAGCCACTAGGCACTTGTGCTTTGACAAGTATTTGTGAACAGATGTCTCCATTCTTGCCCTCCATCCCCAGATTCTGGAGATGCAAGGGCACAGCAGTGGACACTTTTGGTTTTGGGCATTTTCATTATTCATGCAAGGTATAAAGTGTGCCATGTTCAAGCTGCTGCTCTTACATGTATGCACTAGTTCTCATTCCAATGGGGAACCAAAGATGCTACCGAGGCTTTAGTGCCTCACATACTACAAATAGCTATTTTTGCTAACCACTGAAATGCTGCAGTATCCAGAATCAGGACAGGAGTGGAAGGAGTGCTAATCTTTAAAGAAATAATTAATTAAAATGAAGCAAAGCAGAATCCACCTTGGAAAGCCAACGACTGAGCACAAAAACTCGGAGGTAAAGCAAAGAAACTGAAAGACTGGAAAGAATAAAGGATAAATATCTAGGCATTAATGAACAAAAACAAGCAACTCGCTTTGAAGTTAGAGCCTCTAAAGAAGTAGATTCATTTCCAGAATTACTGGACTTCTCAGTCACTTTTGTGAATATCAAATTTAAACACTTTCACTTGATATAGATTTTAAGCATCTATGTGCAACACCCACACTTCTCAACCACACACCCCAAACTCAGGACCATTGAATGCATCTTTTATGCATCTTTTTAATCTTTTTTTTTTTTTTTTATCAGATTTGTTACCTGCTGTTACACTTTTAAAAACAAATTTGAATTGAAATAAAAGGAATTATATTACTCATTAGTGCCTTACTACTGAAGGGAAACAGAACTACTGCATTGTTTTTCTTGTAATTTTTCTAAAATTCTTTTTACTTCTTTTTAAAATACTCCACTCCTTTGTGACCCAGGTGAATAATTCCCTGCTCCCTTAAATTTGCTTGAGTCTGAATGCTGTTCAATCTCCCATCTCCCTCTCTCTCTCTTACCTATTATAATTAAGTTCCCTTTGATTTGAACAGATTGGACGATAGGAATTCATAATGTTACATCCTGCACACTGAAGCTAACTGATTAAGTGCTTTAAATTATTCTTCCTGACAGAATGATAAAGTTACAATCTGTTCAGAGATGATCTACAGCTTGCCAGACTCCTAGCGCTTCTTTCTACATTCATTTATCTTTTTGTCAAGCAGTTAAAAAAAAAGAAAAAAAAAAAGGCGCCTCAATTCCATAGATCTTTTAAAGTAATCAGAACATCTGAATTATTAATGAGACTTTAAGGGAATGATTCCTGATGGGGGCCAGTTTAAGAAAGGTTGTAGGAAAAAAAAAGGCTGGGAATGTGTACACATCAAAATAATTTCAGCTCCATTTAAAAAACCATTTAGTTCAAGTGTGACACATGAACCATTATGCATTTGTGGAAACCAATTTTATGTGATCTACGATTAAACTAACCTTTCAGAGAGGTGTAAAGTGTGATGGTTATCATGTTTTAAAAGCCTTGCGAGATCACATAAACAATTTCAAACTAACAGTTTTCTAATGGTTTGTGTTTAAAATTATTTTGAGGCAAGTTAAGCGCTGTGAACTTTTATCACTACCTTCTTTTTTAACACATGGTGCACAAACTTTCCTTACAAACAGAACTTGTTGCAAGTTAATTCAATCTTGTGGCAAGAAAGGGGAGAACTGTGTGAGTGCTAAGGGCAGGAACTGTGCTGTTTCTCAGCAGCCAGTGTCAAGCACTTCCAATCCTCTGCTTTCCCTGAAATTTTCAAAGCTAGCTAATTATTTATATGTTAATCTTTACAATAAAACTCATATATAGGGAGTTGAACTTTTAAAAAGCACCGAGTCTGTTTTTGCCTTTACCTGGCCAGTCATAAATACAGAACATTAATAATTAAATGCAGAAACCAGTAGATTCTAATTTTTTCTATTGTTTAGATTTCTTTTTGCCAGTGCTGAAACCTTAATCCAGGCATTATCATCTCTAGCAACAAATGCTTGGACCCAGCTTTATACCTTTCCTGCTCCTTTCTGCTGTTAAAATTGTGTTTGACTATATAACAGTGAATCTACTCTGAAAGTTCATCAACCTCTACACTTACCTTTGAAATGTGAGCTTAAAGCTCCTCATCTTTACTCTTGGACACCAAGATATTCTGCTCCTAGTTACTAAATGTCCTTCTTGAATCCCTTAAACACTTTTCAGTCTTTTATGTTAGGTTCACAGTCTGACTTTCATATGTTTCCCTGAGTCTTAGCACAGATTTTTACTTATCTTAAATAAACTACTTACTCTTTCCTACAAATTAGTTCACAAAATCCTCTTTTTAAGTCTTTATATATTGTTATATTCACCAAGCATTTTTTAGTTCTCCATCATGTTCAGTCTGTTACTCATCCTTTTGAAATGTGCATATGGATCCTTACACTATGAGTTTCTACATTATTGTGAAAATAGGCATAGTTTTCTGTTTTATTTTTTTAAGAGCCATTCAAGAGAGTCCCTGATCTTTCTATGCTGTTTGGCAGATTTGTTTTTGACAGCATCACCTGAGAGATGTTGGAACAGATAAGTAACTGCATGTATCAGAAAGCAGAAAACATTTACTTTCCTCTCAAACACCTGTGTTTGTAATGGGCTATCAGCATCCCAGTGCATCCATGAAGGTTCTAAATGCTTCATGCTCTTATTACAAACAAATAAATAAAAATTAGCATTTTTGTGTTATCCCTGCAGCATAAAAAAATAATATAAATAATCATAGTAAAATGAACAAAATGAAGATTTCTTCAACTTGTATAAGACTTCAACAATTCCCTCCAACAGATTTATTGTCTTGGTGCTTTAACATTTCTATCATTAATTCTGGACTCTGTAAAAACTTTGAACAAACGTCTTCTGAGAAGAGGTAAAGAAAGTACTAGCTAAACATAACACAAAGATTTTACTAAATTTGTATTCTCACCATAATCCCAGGTTACCTTACAGCTGTGTAAAACATGCATTTTTTTCTCTTTTGTGACACTTGAAGTTTCAAATTAGTTTCTATGTATGTGTTTGTGCCTGCCCTATTCCAATTTATTCCTGCATGAGAAAAAAGTAATGAAAGTTTGTCGATCCACCTGCTCAGCAATTCTTTGTTTGGTAAATGAATATTTTACATGTAGCAGGGAGACAGAAGAAACTACTTTTACCTTCTATGAAGGTCTTTATTTTGGTCCAAGGCAGCTAAAGTATTGTGACAAAAATGCTGTTCTGAACTTGCTCTTAGTGATTTTTTTTTTTTCAAACCAGCAGAAGTCTTACTTTCTACAATGGGAATTTCACTGGAAAATGCCTGACTCTCTGTTTAGGTAAGTAGGAACCCATTCCAAGAAGCTGCAGGTTTGCTAGATACGGTTTTGTGACAACACTTAAGCTCACCAAGAACCTAGTTTCCAATGCTGAAACTATGCTGGGACCTCCATTTAAAGCTCTAAAACATCATCTCTTGACATTGGTGATACTTTTTGACTTTCAAAACCTAACCATTCCACTAAGGATGTTTGACTTTGGATAGGACAGATTTCCTGTTACTTTTCAATATAAAAACCAACATAGCATAGTCGATTTAAGCATTTCTCTACTTGTAATGACCAACCTCCCACTTTAACTAGTATAGCCATATCAGAAAATCTTCATCACTGTAATACACTATTTGATCAATCTGACTATAGTTAGCGGTGGAAATTGCACATGATATGACTAAAAGTCAAAACTTTTAGAATTCTAACTTTAGGACAGAGGACAGAGGTGACATAGACTTCAAAATAATTTGAGGAATTCAGATTTGCATCCATATTAGATATTCCTCTTCTGCTGCTCACAAACTAGACAAGTTGCTTCTCTAATGTACGTTGTTTATATTTTTTCTATTTGAGCTGCACAGCTATACAAATACTATTTTTTTGGATAAAATCGTTACGTAGGATGTGACAAGTGGCTTTATATTAACACCCTTCCTTTACCTGCTAAATGGAAAACAGACAAAACATTAATGGAAAAGCATTTTGGTGTCAAAGTCATTAAAATTCTTCCAAAATGCATAACTGCCCTCGAATATCTTCAATCAATATTGCCAACATAAAAAGATGCTCATGAACATACATGGGGGATAGGAGGGTAGGGAAGGGAAGGGAGGAAAGAAATTGGAATGAGGAATGGGAAATTAAAGTAATATCTGCACCAGGATAGGCATCTTCATTGAGCAGGAACCTGGGTGTTTACAAAAGGACACGTGCAATTAGAAAGGCAAGCAGATGAGAGGATAAAAAATAAACCAGGGTTGAGCAACAGCAGCAGCAGCAGCAGCAGCCAGTTTTACTTCTGGTTTGGAGGGAAAAAAAAGGCAAAGGAAAATCAACAAAACGACCAACCAAACAAACAAACCAATAACTGAATAAAGTTTGTAACTATTTTTTTTAATTTCACAAGTTTTCACAAGGACAAAGTTATAGAAGGAAACCCACAGCAGTTGCTAGGTCATGCAGAACCATTAATTTTCATACCTTGGCCCATTCTATTCATCCTTGTTGCACTTTAGAAAAAGAAGTAAGCTATGTAAGTTTTACAATGCTTTTAAACTGTCATATTTCTGGTTGAGCACTTTAACTGGCACATCCTTGTAGTAATAAATATTCTTAGGGCAAAACATTATAACTTTCTTTGCAAAAAGAAACACATGAATTTTTCTTTATGTTGAAGAGCAACTGTAATAGTCTCATTTGTAGGGGAGCATCCATAATTTGCAACGTATTTCACTGATTGGACTTACAGCTGCATTTGAATGCACACACACACATATATACTGTATTCCAATCATTATGCTTAGCACTGCACTGTAGCCCACTTACATGGTTCCAGGTTTTGTCAGTAAAAGTGCTTGGCTTCATTGTCAATTCACACAGCAAGCAAATCTTCAAAATTATCATGCTTGGGGAAGGGGAAGGTAGAAAACAATACTAACCATAAAAGCACCTTGTGTGGGTTGGCAGTTATAATGCTAATAATTCCAAATCTAAATATTTATTTTCTGTCTGCATGCTTTCTTGCTGGGTAGCCAGGGAAGAGGGTATGTGTTTCTGCCCTCCCTAGCCTGGGAAAATCTCCATACAGCTAGAGCTAATTGTATTTTTCAAAAGGTTGGCTTTGAAATTTAAAAAAAAAGTAATAAAAAAGCAAGCTTGAAGTATAATTTCTATGGCTGTCTAGGATAGGTTCCTCTCCACTACTTTATTTAGTTCCCTGCCACAATTTTTTTGGCTATGTGTGTCACTGGTGACACTCAGTAAGAACTAAATTCTGGCAAGTGCCTAGAACATGATGCTTCAGCACAGTGAATATTTCCAAACCAGACCTCTTCTCCTCATTAACTGTCTACAGCACAGCATCTTTTCTTCCCAAATGGGAGACTTAAAGGCACTCAGTTGTCTTCCCCTGTATTCCTGCCAACTGGCATGCACCTGTTGAAAAAAACAGGCAGAACATGCAGCAGGATTTCTGGAGGATCTTCACATATTAGGACTCTTGTTGGAAGATTTATACCAACATTCTTAACTTGGAAAAGTTAAACTACCATCTGGGGAAAGGAATAAAGTCCCTCAAGATCAGATACTTAAGCATAGAAAAATGCTTGCTCTTTTCTGAACATTATTTATTCTGTACATAAGGCGACTAATTCACCTTTTAAAGATGTTAAATTCCCAGGAAGGCAGTTTTTAATGACTTACATCCAATATTTATGATACATATGGCTTTTTATCCCAAATGTCAAAAGTGAAAGAAAATATAGCTATTCATGTGGCAGTATAAATAGACAGAATAATAATTTAATACGCAATTAGACTCTTTCTAAACTTAAACCATTAGAGTTTTACAATTCCATGCCCAGATAATTTCAGTATTAAAGGGAAAATACACTATCTCCAAAACGCTAGTATTTTAGAGAAAGTCCTTAAACAGGCAGAAAAGTCCCTGATATTGCTTTGGTATAAAGCAGGTGCGTAGCAATAATCTATACAAAGAGTGTAAGCCCTGTATAATATAAGCTTCAAGAGTGAAAAATCAGTAGAGATTTTTTTGCAGGTTGTGGAGTTTTTCTGTGTGGTTTTTTTTTGTTTGCAATAGGATAGTTTTATAAGCTTCAAATAAATGTAGCAACTCCTGTAAATATGAATATAAAAAACCCTACCGCAACATACATCAACACTTCTGCACTAAATGACTTTCTTTGTGTAACTCTGACATCTAAAGCAAGTGTTCATCTTAAATATACTCTATTTTCAGATATGTAGAGTAACTGCAGTGAGTTATTTATGCTTTCAGTGTGCCTATGGGTTTGGAATCCTTATTTTTTTATTCTCCCCTAGCATAATAAATAACTTTTGGTCCGTCTGCTTTGTTGCTGTTGTGCTTAAGGGTTTTATGGTGGTGAAATAAAAATGACAATCACATGCACACTGTCATACATATGCAAAATATGTGTACAAAAAGGGAGAACTCCATGGGAAAACAGGGGACATTACTGCTGGAAACATTAACTGGGGAGAATGGGTGGTGAATGCAAGTTTCACACACAGTGGGAGTAGATACACATATCAAAGTCTATCTTCCTGCACATACTTCTGTTTTTCCCGGGAATCCCTGGTCTTGGTGCGGTTCGGTCGGTTTGCTGTTGATGGGATGGAGTGAACTGATGAGCTCTTCTTGCTGGAAGAATAGGAGGAATGGGAGGAATGAGAAAGACTGGCTCGGGACTGGCCAGCATTGTGGTCAAATTGCATCAAACAGAAGATCAAGTCTGTCGGCACAAGCTCAAATTCATATGGTGGATTTGTGATAACATAACTGGAAAGAAAGGAAGAGACAAAGAAAGAGAAAACACATTTAGATTTGTACTAAAGATTTCTTCTAGAGTTATTAGCTCATGAACATTTAACCAGATTTTTGCATTTCTATTTCCTTCACTGTATACCTAATTTTAGCTCACATCATTCCCACTGTGATTTAGGACCTTCTTATGTCAGCTATCACTCTCTGTATGTTTCCTGTTGGACAGACATAATGTCTGAGAAGGATGCTCTTCA
Organism: Acanthisitta chloris; assembly: GCF_000695815.1. NCBI lineage: Eukaryota > Metazoa > Chordata > Aves > Passeriformes > Acanthisittidae > Acanthisitta > Acanthisitta chloris. The sequence goes on along the minus strand of NW_008687548.1, from coordinate 73,533 downwards.
AGTAAGTCATGTAACAATTTTTCAGTGAAGACACCATACAAATCATTCTCCTTTCTCTAGCTGTACTGTAATGCAATGACTCTAGCAAATAGATTTACATATTGACAAAACCCAGTAACGTACCCTCCGCAAAAAATATTTCAAAGAATGGCTGAAAAGCAGGGAGAGGAGCATTATACATGCAGTTCTATTTAAATACATATTTAATACATATGGTTATTAAATATTCAAATACTGTCAATAGAGCAAGGGATATAATTATTTGTTTGGATTGTGACTGTACATAAAACAAGCTAAGGAAAATATATCAGTAAATTCATAGTGAGGTTAATTTTGTTCATTCATTCCACATGTACCTTCATGGCCTCAAAGGGAAATCTGCAAATCCAAGAATTCAACATTGCTTAGTATAAATCCCAGGCCCAAAATAAAAACTTGCTCAATTTCAAGAACCCCCACCTTCACCTAACACACTCTCAGAGTAGGAAGGGCTTATTGAGCAGCTGCTAAATATTTTCATGCATATGAAAAACATACTTAAGCAAGGCAATAGGCATTTTCTGTCCAATCAAGAAATGAGTAAAAATTGAACATGAAGCTCACAACTTTGCCAATTAATTCAGTGCTTATAATGATTCTGCTTAGCTGCTTCAGGGAGAGAAGTGCTTTATTAATCCAACAAACAATCCCAAATATAACAAGTACAGTGTAAATTGAAACAGCAAATCATTTTTTCTACCCATTTTTTCCAAACTCTTACAGAAGAAACCACTTTGGTGGGCTGCAGGGTTGTTTATTGCTATGTTCATTCAATAATGATGCTTTTTGTAGAGCACAAAACAGTAACAGATGGTAGATTTGTGATACTTCTGCTATAGGTCTGTGTGTGTATTTCTAGGAGGCACTTAATTAAGACACATATCAAGCAAGCTGCTAGAAGGCCTTCAGTTTGCAAAGATGGAAGGGTGTCTGCTCTATTTAAAACACTGACGTCAGGCTATCGAAGTAAAAATATCATCCACTGAGAGAAGGGTTTCCATTTACTGGAAGAAATTATGATTAGATACAGACAGTACTTTTAGTACAGATAGCACACAGGAGTATTTTTTGAGCATTCAGAAAAAAAGACTAGCTACTACTATCTAAATTATTATCCCATAACTTATAGTTGACTGATATGAAGAAACCTGAAGTCCTTTCCTTGCATGCAAACAGTGGACCATCATAAATCAAACAATTTAGTCAGCTAAAGAGTCATCATGAAGTCCTCAAAGAGTTAGCTGTTGTGGCAAAATTATGCAAAAAATGCTCTTTTTTAGATTTATTACAGGCCCTGGGATCTTCCTGGCCAAGAAGACTGAAGAACAATGAATCGGAGATGTTCTAAAAGACTGGACTTACCGTTTAGTGCATTGGCTAGGTGTACTTAGATGTGCATCCCTTAATCGATAAATTCCAAAGCAAAGCATATTGTATGTTTTCAGTGCTTTACAAAATAGATCTCCATAACAACCTCCATCCTAGGAGAAAGGAGAGATTAAAAAAATAAAAGAGAGAGAGAACAGCACATTTTTTTTCCTTCCTTTCCTCCATTAACACAATGTCAGGTAACGAGTTTTCCTGTATGAACTTATAAATAAAGGACAACATATAGACAGTCCATTGTTTGTCTCAAATAAGAACCTTTTACCCAAGGAAATGAATAATCTAAATGTTTTATTTCAAATAAGTAATTACGTAAAGTGATTATTTTGGAGAGCCTTGGTCCATTTTTTTTCCTTCCTTTCCTCCATTAACACAATGTCAGGTAACGAGTTTTCCTGTATGAACTTATAAATAAAGGACAACATATAGACAGTCCATTGTTTGTCTCAAATAAGAACCTTTTACCCAAGGAAATGAATAATCTAAATGTTTTATTTCAAATAAGTAATTACGTAAAGTGATTATTTTGGAGAGCCTTGGTCCATGAAATCAAATTGGAATAGAGTGAGTGATTTGCTTTAAGCTGGAAATATAAATTTTGGTATCAGGCAATGCATATTCTACAAATTACATTAACTGTGGTATTAAAATTGTTAGTATCTGTGACCCTTTCTTGGCAGCAGCCATACTGTCATCCAGACAAAAATATTCACCAGGGAGTACAACAGAAATTAGAGTTCTGTGGGGTTAAAAGGATAATAAAATACTCCCCGCTGTAAAATAATGATGAAATGTATGCCATTTTTCATAAATAGTATAAAATGTTTTGATTAGCCAAAAAGGGTTTAGATTTGTATATCTAAAACAGTGATTCCAGTAATGACGAGTGTTAATGCATTCTGACTTCACAGATGAAGTACAACTGAGGCTCTGGTGAAACAGCATTTGAAGGATTGGTATTGCTTGTTTTATTTGTGAAAATATTACACCACATGCCAAAGTGTTTTGACGATCTGTTAGACTTAGCTACAACTGTGCTTCTATGTAAACTACTAAAGTCTACATAAGGACTACTACTAAAGAGTCTACATAGAGACTGTTCACTTCTCTCTGTGTACTCTTGTCGCCCTTAATCCTCAGACTGGGATTCCCTGTCATTTCTGTGAAGGTCACTCCATTCCTTTTGAACAGAGCTGGTGAACACAAGGCTAATTTAAGAAATATCAAATCCTACATCATCATCAAAGCAAAGTGGGTGCCCCAAGAATTCAAGATCTGGTCCAGAAAATGTGTCTAGATACTTTATCCAAATGCACGGTTTTTAAAGATCATTTTTCTATTTGATTTTGGTATGGGTTTTTTTTGTTTGCTGGGTTTTTTTCTTCACTCTTTAGATAGTGCTGCCAAAATATCAGAAAATTTCACAAGAATTTTAGTTCATCCAGAAACAGCAGAAAACAAAGCTTATAGCTTTATAGCTTATAGCTTTGTTTTCAAGATAATAAGCACTGTACGAACTGCAAACTTCATGAAAATGCTAAATAAGCTTATTAAAACCCTAAAAAGGTATAGATATTGCTTGTGTTTACAATGGATTATTGTTAGAATGGTTATATCCTCACAATCAGCTCATCTGTCTCTTTAGCTGACAGTGAACAACCACCACAGGATTTTCTGTATGAAATATGCTTGCAAGGATTCTGGGCAGTCATAAAGCTTCTAAAAAAGGTTAAGAGCAAACCTAGTACCCTGCACCATAAATTGTCAAATGATCCAAAAGCTCTATAAAACTGCATAATAGAAATTCTATGCTTATTAAGACAGATTTTTCACTCAGTCTGAGAGAGAGCAAGAGCATAGACCAGCCTTGGTCCTACATTTCCCTCATGATCTTACCCCTAGGTCTGCAAATGGCCCATCATACAAAGCCAACTGAGCAACTCGACACCTGTCCCTGTTTGCAAGTGTCTGGGGCGTGCTGTAACCTCCTCTCAATGCATTTTCCTCAGCAATCAGTGCTTCCAGCTCTGGTGTGGCTCCTCCTGTTACCAATGTCCGTATCAGTGTGAGGATATTGTCATTGAAGTATGTCTGCAGAGATAAAAGAAAGCTCTTTAAGCAAACACCATTAAAGTCACAACTGAAGACATCCAAATTACAACTTTTCCGGGTTTCTGCTGTTTAAAGTTCTTGGCTGTCTCTTCAAATAATTTTATATCGAAAGTGAAAAGACAGCAGCCTCCAATTACTCTATTTTCTTCTATCCCATTAGGCTCCTATACTAGATCCTTCCTTTTAAACACCAATTCAGGCTGATTTTTATTAAAGTACAAAAATTTGAATGATTTATGTTTCCTATAATTGGTGTTAGTAGTGATGCAATGACTGCTTTCCTTCTCATCGCCTTCATGTCTAATAATGGGCTTTAGGACATGTAATTGTAAAATTCAGACCACATTTAAAGCTTACACAGGCTAGATTGCCTTTTTACTCTTGTCACCAATTCGTTGGGGAGCTGCCTTTGTGCTGCAAATGTCATTACTTATTACTGTGGCTGGACTCTAGCAGTCTAACCAATGTATTGTACTAAACATCTTATTACGAGACTTGACAGTGTTCAGACATAAGCATGTATCAATTAAACATCTTGAGTTCATTCCAGATAAATGTATGATGAGTTTGGGATCCTGGTGGTCCTTTTAAAAAACTCTAGGGTATAGGGTAAGTGTGGTTTATTAGGGAAGATTTACTCCACACTGACATTTTGCCAGCATCTGTAGCATTGCTGGTCTGTCAGGCAAACAATGGGTATTTTAAATATTAATTTAAATCCAGATGAATGACTTTCAAGTTCACTTAAAAGTATACTGGTATAGTTCAGACATACTCAGTTAAATATCCACAATGTATTGTACTGGGCAAGGAAAAATGTTGAACAAAAAAAGGATACACCATCTCTTATAATGTCACTGATGTCTGTGTTTTCAGAAGCTTTGCAAGTGCAGGGGACATACAAGGAGAAAATTATCTCACTGCATAGTTCACAGGATTGATGTTACTGGATTTGTGACTTTTGTTGAATTTAGGACTAGGAATAAATGTCTGTAATCCAACCAAGTAAAAAATGAATACTGAATTCTTAAACAGCACTTGTTGTCCAAAGATAATACTTTTTAAATAATACTTTTCAATGAAATTCATTGTGCTATCCATAGAATATAATTGTATTTAATACATGGGTAAACTGAGGTACAAGTTGAAATATTTTATCCTGAGATCAAAACGCAGAACTGGCTTCCTATCCATGTTACTTTGATATTCTTTCTCTGTATAATGAAACTTCAGTTTCATTGTTCACTTGAGATGACAGATAAAACAGAAGAAAATGAGTTCTATGCAGCAATGTTTTTCACTGTTACATTGAAGTTTCATAACTTCAAGCTTCTCTGCTTATTTACATAGGCATATATGCTATTCACCTGTTGACTAAATTAAAATGAGAGGAACATATTGTTATTGTTATACATGCCCTAAAGCAAATATTTGCAACTCATCAACTCCAATTATTTTAAATTAGACTGGGTAAGGCACTACATATTCTAAATTCAAAATGTACTGCAAAGAGTAGACTGACATTAGCAGGAGATTCAGCTAGTCTGAAATAACAGCTAACCTCAAATCATATCTTACATATATGGACGCACTGTGTAACAATTCAAGTGCAATACTCCAACCTTTCTTAACATATAGAAAAATCAATGTGACCCCTTGCAGGAATGTAAGTCTGGAGCAATTACATGATGTTTAATAGGAATTGCCATGGTGAGAGAGAGAAGACATTCAGGCATGATCGTTTATTCTTCAGTTACTTCTTCCTTGATGTCACTGAGGTGGAAATCCTCTTTGGCAACTCTTCCCACTGTGCTATACTTTTCCAACATGAAAGTACTCAGAATACCAAAAAAATGGCATTAAGTTTATTCTATTTTCTTTGCTTTGTCATTGTGTGCTATATAGCACTCAGAAGTAAAATAATGAGCATGATTCCTTTGCTCCTGCAGTTAGGCAGCAATGCTGCTTGACACCAGTTCCATGGATATAAAGCCAGATTCTGCTAGATCTAGAAGTTGGAGGTGCTGTAATTGTAGAAGCTGGAAAAGTCCTCTCAGAAAAATGTGCTTCAACATATTCTATATGGCACTTTAAGCACATATCTTGACAAAAGCATACTGTTTTCTGCTATATGGTCTTTTCTCATGTCTTCTCCACTCTTTTGTAACAAATTTTTGATTCCTTTTCTTCTCTAAGTAGTGATATTTAGTATTACTTAAAAACTGTGTTCCTGGTTTTACATCTATAAATCAACACAGAAGAGTTGTTCACCTGCTCTGAGAGCGATGGATGCTGGCTCATGCAAAATACCCTGATTTTATAGACTGCAGATTTGAAGTGACTGGCAAAACATGCAAAAGTCTAAAATTGTACTAATAATATCATTACCCTTTAGGAATAAAATAGGCAAGCCTTCACTGATTTTCAACCCTCCTCTCTCTTACTGTAATTCAAATTAAAGCAATAACCAGAATCCAAGATTTAAACACACATACTCCTAGCTCATCTGGATTTTGTACAGTGCAAGTTCACTATTACCCCGTATGGTAGAACAATAGATTTCTACTAAGAAGTCATACTGTAGCATATTGCTCATTTTACTACAGATTTCATATTAAACCAAGAAACTAAACCAGTAGTAAAATAATGATTCAAGTCAGGCACCTGTCACAAATTCATTAATAAAAGTAAAATAAAATAAAATAAAATATACACTCCCCAAACCCCAGTGCAATTAATACAAAATAGGCCCAATTCTGACTTGTGTGCAAAGCAGGAGTGACTCTAGGAGAGTGTATGCACTACGAAGAAACTGATGCAAATGAGAAAAGAACCAGGTCTACTGTTGATAGAACATAATGCTGTCACCAGAGAAAAACTTCCCACTGCTAGACAAATGTTAAGGCAAAGCTAAGACACTTACTAGCAAAGGGGGCAAAATTTATCTTGGAACAATGGCTTAATTTGGGTTTCACACCATGACTGATGTGGATGTCACCATTTAATCAGATAGATGAGTGCAGCCAAATGATGTTTTTTGGGTCGTTTTAGTTTTTTTCATCAGTGAGAGAAAAGATTCTAAATTTCAGGATGGACTGCTCCAGTATTGCATCAGATTAGAAAACATCCAGCCATAAGGAAGAAATGATGGGTGAATAGGAAGATGTAACTTGTCACCTTCTGCTAGATAGGGTTGCTTCCTTCTGTACTAACATATTTAACACTCAGGAAAAAACTGTCTGTCCACGCTCTTGATTGTCAGAAAAATCAGAGTCCTCTCATTACCTCTTGCCTATTTGGAACTGGGGGGACACTGAAAAGATGAACTAGCCAATATCCATTTCCTTGGAATAATAATACACCGAAATTAATTTGAGAGTGATCTTCTACTTGCTCTGTGGGAGGGTACATGGCCTGGATATGCCAGTACTTATAAGAAACTGATCTACAGAATGTCTTTGGAAAGGTGCTGTTGTACTTAAAGTAACAAGGCACTTTCCAGGGATGGTGAAGATTCCCTTTAGTTGAGTGCAAAATTGTAGCTGAGGAAATACTTGTTTGCTGCTGTCATTAACTGAACCCCACACTGGACATCTGTATAACATTGCATTAATCAGCATCTGGAATGAGAATATGAAATAGGTGTAGTTTAAACACAGAAAAAAGGAAATGCATCATAGACACTGAAACTGGGTAAATAACAAGAAAAGTCTGACACATATCTGAGCTAGCAGTGCCACCTAGCCCATGCTCTGGAATTGTAGTGAAGCACTTGCAAATGTTTCGTAGATGCTTTCCCATTTGTTCAATCATTTTTTAAAGTATAATTACCAGAATGCTTATGTTTTGCTGTTAATGCTGTCAAGCCTTTTAAACTAATTGGTCTTTTACAGAAAATTTAACTGAAAATTAGCACATCTTTTAATAACATTGCTTTAGCTTTAATAGCACTTTGCCTTTTGTTTACTCTAAAATTGTCATTTTCCAAGTCATATCTGCTTTTTTCTGTGTTTGCTAGTGGTTTTTTATGGATTTCTTTTAAGTAGACTCCTTCTTCACTGCATGCAGTTTTTAACTTCACTTTCAAATTTTAACTTTCTTTTCTTTTTTCAGTTCGAGGAATTCTGTTGGATGAATAGTATATATCCAAACCTGAAGAATGACTAAGCTAACATCAGTAACTCATATCAATAACAAAAGGACCTTTGAGATAGAATCAACTACAGAAAATAAATAACAACATTTCACAGTTCGAATATCTATTAATTTTCACTATTGTCCAAACTTTAAAGTAGTTTGGGACACTTTAAGTTACAAGATGCTGCTTGCTAATCCCCTGAACAGACTTGCAAAAAATTAGTCTTGTGTTTCAAAATGTCCATATCACAGATTAGAACAGCCTCTTTTCTGTATAAATAAGACAGTGAGGATCCCTCAGGGAGAACTCATGAGTAAGGGATATAATGAAAAGTCATTTTCAACAGTTTTAAATATTTTCTTCCATTCTGTACTTTTCTTTATATGATGAAAAATTAGGATTTGGTATTATAGAAAAATCAAGACATGAAGTTCTAGCACTAGGAAATGAATTCCAGGATATCATCTGTTAAACAGTATAATCTGGTTCTGGAGATCCTTGTCTCTGATGGCACCACTGTAACAGTACATCATGTCTGTTGCCAGTGGTATGTGTGGGAGGGATGCCAATCTGCCAGAACTTCTGTAGTTCTCATAGCTTCAGTGCCAAAAGGAATAACAGTGAAGCTTTGGTTCTCAGGCCAACTGCTCAAACCTTTGAAGGTACTGTATATCGATAAAACTGGTTTTCTTGCATGCACAGAATTTTCTGGAATAACTATCTCAACAAGACCCAGAGAGGGGAAAAACTACTTCTGCTCAAAAATTTGCTCCTCTTAGACTATCCTATGTCATACAACTTTTCTATAGTTGAAGATAATATTTTTTAAAAACATCCACATAATCTAAAAGATGCTTCCAATTCCACACTTTTTAGTCACATTCCATCTGGTGATGAGAATGTGCTCTGCTTTTCAGGAGCAGCACCACATTGAGACTGACAGTGCATGTATTCTTTCCCTGGGTTTGCATATATTATGACAAAACAAATATTAATATATTATTCAAGTATCTGATGACAGTAGATGCCTCCTCAAAGACACAATAATGATTATCTGGAGTGATTTAATAATAGCCACTGCCACAGTTAAAACATGAACCATGCCTAGAATCTTCATACAGAGTACAATAACACACTTGAGCTGAAGCCTGGAGAGACCATTGATACCAACTCAGCAAGAAGACAATGTAATTTTTGAGATCGTTATTGTCTTCTGAGCAATTGTGTTTGAGCTACCACACTGTGAATCTTGGACTTGTGGAATATATTGCCTTTTCTGCAAAGGACAAACTGTGCGTAGATAGACAGTATCACTTCAGTAAGTGGATTGAATAATGAAATATATACTTGTCTCAAAGTGAGCTGGCAAAGGCCAGCACAGTGCAAAGTATTCCATTCTTACAGAATTCCTATGCAATTAATAGGATGAAAGCATGACTGTAGACCTCACAATTTAGTTAGGATTTTGGGTTCAGTTTGCCCATACTGACTTCAAGTCAGACATAATAAATAGAAGCTGGCTGTTAAAAACAACTTCACTCTTGAAAAAAATTGTTAACAAAATAAATAAAAATTTTAAAAAAAGGAGACAATATAGTTCAAGTAGATTAGTTTGTGTGAGAAATGCTCTTTTCATTGGAGAAGAAGTGAAAGGAGAATACATCCTTCCCATGAGACCAGGGATAGTAAAGGGAAAACATCTCAAACATTTTACACTTCCTGAAGGGTCAAGAAGAATTGTACTTTTCCAACTCTTTACTGGGCCTTTGAGGAATAAAAGAGAAAATAACGCTGCCACTGATCAGCAACATGGTGAAAGAAAAGACAGGACGGTGAGCAATTTTAACTGACTGAATCCTTGGCTTGTCTTCTTGATTACTATTTTCTCTAAGTATAGAATTTTCTACTCTTGTTATCACATTTCTCTGGCTTCAGGCTGCACTGTCCCTGACATATAATATGACCACTTAGATGTGAAAATGTTTGCAAAAAGACTCTGTTAAAGAAAGGAATTGCAGAAACGGAGGGGCATGTTATCAAGAACTAAAATTTAATAAAAGCTAGCAATAACTAAAAATATTACAAGCATTATATTTTGAGTTCCAAATAAAAATTTCTGAGCAGGCATGCTCTATATATTTTTGCCTAGATATTATTTACATGGCATACCTTTGCCCAAGAAAGCAATGATGCCCACATTTTGTTCTCTTTTTGTGGTGATGCCAGTGGAAACCATGCTTTTTCAAGATTTTAGAAGCTCCCTACTGAACAATACATTCAGGACCGTCGATTTAGATAATAATGGGAACAGATAAACAGCTCTCAGTACAACAATTTGGAACCTTCATGCTTAATTATTTCCATTTATAAAGTGAAAATGCTAAATATTTTATAGATAGAGATTTTAATTAGAGAAGTTTGACAGTCCAAGTGCGCTAGCTTAGGCTTTCAGATTTTGTCACATCTGCAAAATATTGTAAATACCTTTCAAGAAAAGCATTTTCTGAGGTTGTTGCAAACTCCTAGGCTACATTAGAATAAAGTTTTATCAGGTTAGACTGATATTATTTATCTGTGGATGGAACATAGGAGAAATATAGCAGGGAAAATTATGACATACAGATACGTAAATATGAAACCAAATAAAATATTAAATAATAAAGATTCACTGTGATTTTTTTTCTTAAAAGCAAAAAGTTTTCATTCTGAGTTAAGATGAAGGTTAGACTTGGCCCCTTTAAAAAAATCCATGTGCTCATATATAGTGTTACGTGGGGTTTACAGAAGATGATTCCCAGCACTATGGAGCTTTATTCCATGGGGAAGTCAGAAAACCTATACATAGATTTTGAAAAGACTATGTTCTTGCTATATCTAGCAGAGCTTAAGGTCCCTCTGAAAGAGGTGTAGCTCACACAGAGTGAGACTGGTCTGAAAACCTAGCCAATATGGGGAAGATGAAAAGGACTATGACCAAGGTGTTTGCTCCAGAACTGTACTATGGCTGCAAGCCAAAAACCCTAATGTAGACATATCCAAAGACCACCATCTGTAGTTTCTGGCATGTGCTGAAGTTTTGATTCACAAGTCAACTCATACAAAAGAGAGGGGATGACCTCTCTTCATATAAGTAGAGTTCATGAGATGTGTACAATGGCTTTTGTATAGATCTATCATTGTCCCCCAGCACTCATACTCAGATCATTGTTCATAGTTCCAGGAAATTAAAAGCTTAAAAAACAGTTGATGCTGTCTGACATGAATGGTGACCATAGGGATTGACACACTGAATTTAGACAACACTTTTGGAAAATATTATCCTTAAAACCTGACATGAAACTCTCTGCTTATGAAATTGTGGATTCATAGAAGTCCTAGATACCTCAGTTAAAGTCTCTGTGTCCACATGAAAAAACCCTTAGTTTAGGTTCTAAAATTCTCTTGACATCTAAGATGCCTGAAGAAGAGTCTGTGCTTTCACACTCTCACAATAAGTCTGATGGAAGGGAATGAAAAAGGTTTTGTTTGCTTACTGCGCTCATGAGAGAGTCCAGCACACTGACAGCAAATGCGGTTCCACATGCAAAGGGCTGCGTGAGATACAGTTCTGTGTCTGGATCATCATCATCATCTTGGTCCAAGAACTGAACATTTGAATCATTTACTGAAAATAATAATAATAGTAAAATCATAAGGTGCTTCTGAGTCATCAGCATATGACCTTACACATTACACAGTCAGAAAGAAAAAGAAACAGCATATGTCTGGAAACACAGACTTGTGTCTTTGACGTCACTGAAAACGAAATCAAGATGGATGTGAAAATGTGCATTTTAAAATCTGTTGCTCATTATCTCACTTGTAAGAGGTGACTCTTGTTCTTGAGAGGTGACTATCCCTTTGCTGTAAAAGTAGCTTCACGGCACCAGCTACCTGCACTCAAAATGAGATATATGATGCTCTTTTGAGACAATCTTAGTATTGGTTGGGTAGAGAGGCTAAGGCTGTATACATGTATAGTTATCACAAGATACCAAGTTAGAACCCTGTTGTAAAATAAAGGCTGTCAATAAAACTCTGATATAGCCCACAGGCATCTGTTAGATGTGCTTCTGTTATTCTTACAGTAGTGGTGTTAATGCACTTACTGCTCAGAAGAGGATAAACTGTCCCTTTAACATGCATCTATCTGAATGAATGAGCAGTTATTCTCTTGCCACACTGCCTTTTGCTCAAATATTTGTCTCCATAACTTCAGTTCCTCAACCACAAATTCTGTATCAGTCAGTGTGAAAAAGAATCTACATCAGGCTGTTTTAAAGAAAAAGCCAAATAAAGTCATATTTGTAATTTAGACTTTTTCTGGCATTTCATTGTCACAGTTAAGCTTTCTGCCTCCACCTCATTCTCCTAAAAACAGTTGTTTCCTTGAGGTCAGTGTATCAAGTGGACCATATCTCATGAAATATTTCATTTCCATATTAGTCCCCCTCAGGTATGAAAGCACAGACTGCTTAGCTATGCAATCAAAAGACCCTTTAACTTCCTAAATGACAAATTAATTTCAGTTCCCATGAAAGAAAGGGAAATCCAAAACTTTTTGAGAATTTCAAACTGCACACATTAACTATGTCCCTGTTCCCCATGTGAACACATCTCCTGAGCCAACCCAGTGAACTTAAAAACAACACGAGAGCTGCTGTTAACTTGATCAGATTTCAGCTCTGGACTTCTTAAGCTAAAAATTCTTCTGCCTGCTATTCTGATCTTCCTTCTCATATAGTTTCATTCCTTCCCATGTAATTTTCTTGCACATCCACTCCTTTTCCAAACTGCATATACTACTGTGCTTGCCATGCTCAGCTTACAAAACATGAATTACCACAGATGAAGCTTCACAATAGCTGTCTAAACAAGACGAGAATAGGATTTAAAATTCCTGCCTTCCCACTCCCTGATGTAACAGTAATAACATAACACCTCAGCATTGTAATCAGAGAGGTGTTCTGCCCTGGGAGTCAGAAGGATTTATCCTAGTAAACAGAAATATCCACAGTACTTCTTTCTTTAATACAATACATATCCATTTATTCTCCAGATTCTTTAGCAATATAGTATTTGAAAAGAACTTGTGCCTTAGTTTAATTTGATAGTTGAGAGTAGGCACTATTGACAGTAGCATTCTTTTTCCACTTACACCTGGCAGACTAATATTTGACCTAGACAACAAGCTTGCTAGCCATGTGTGGTGTCAGTTTTCGAGGTACTATAACTCTAATGTGAATTGTGCAGGTGTATTTTTATCCTCAATATCTTTATCTTCGTAATGCACGTTAGCACACTAGGATTTCTATGAAAGGTCTCTGGGCCAGATGAGATGGGTTTGAATGTGTGGTGCTGTGCCATAGGGAAAGCTCAACGGCTGGTGAGAGCTCCCTGCATCAAGAGGGAACAATGCAGAAGCTTGGTTGCTCCTCTACAGCTTCAAAACCTGAGCTTCTGAGAAAAAGCCTACTCCTCAAAAAAAACAAACAAATAGCTTAAGGGAAAGTGTGAATCTGTGAGGTTTTTTGCTGGTATCTTTTACTGCTTCTTGGACTTCCTGTGAAAACTGCTAAGGCATGTCCACCAAATTGACAACGGGCTGAAGTAACAAAAAAGAAAGAGAAAGAGAGAGAGAAAAGGAGAGAAAAATTGGTGGGGGGAGGGAGGACCTGGGAGGTGGGGACTCAGGCCAAAGAAAATGAATTGGTGAGGAGGTGCTATGAAAACAGCCGGCAGGTCAGACGAGTGTGATCAAAGGTTTACTGATGCTGCGTGAAAAAAAAATCATTAAGAAAGACCAGAACAAGACAGTCAATTTCAACTCGAATCACAAATAAAACACATTCAAAGCAGTGCCATGAGGGTAGCCCCTCTGATACAGCCAGATAAATAAAGGAAAAGCTGATGACAATAAGAACAACAACAACAGAAAATAAGATAGTGATGTGAAGGAAAAAGGCACTTCTTACCCAGTTCAGTTATCATTAGAATGTGGGTTCCACTGTTTTTTTCCTGACTGATTGAAACCAAAGGCAGAAGTTTGCCAGGCTTAGCTAATAAGTAAAGTATTTAGGGGGAAAAGAAAGTACAGAAAGAGAATAAAGTAAGGGAAAAAGACAGGTAAGGCTCTAAAAAATAAACTGAAAAAGAAAATAAAAGGACAAAGGACCACAAATCAAGTTTGTATTTGCCATGAAAAAAACAGAACAGCTTCTGCACTTCACATCACACCATTTGACAACATAAATACCCACAGCTAGAGTGGAAGTCAGAGTCTGGTTACCTACCATCATCATATTCTCAGGAGTAAAATGTCTCATACTATTATAAAGAGTTTGGTTACACATGATAAAACAGTTTTGGACCATGAAGAAATAAACAAATGGCCTCTTACTATTGATTAAATGCACAGGAAATGTCTGCTTATACTTACTGTGGCTTTTTTCCTTTTCTATCCTTAGACCAAAGACCCCTGCTTATTTGTTACACTATGCAAAAGATCTCTTGTCTGACAGAATATTTATTTAAGAAAATGGAGAAAACCCAAAGGAAGGAGAGAAATGTATTTCAGTTATTCAAATAAAGTAAACCAACTGTTACTAAACTTTCTTTAGAGAGAGTAATTCATAAAAGTTATCAAAAGAGAAAACATAGCAGTGCAAGACACAGTATGGGTGTTTTTTCTGGGACTGCATAATAAGGGACGTGATAAAAAGATATTGGAATGCACATGAAAGGCTAAATGTTAGCTCTTCTTACCTAGCTCTGTTATAATAGGGATGTTGGCTCCTGTTGTAATGGAGGGTTGACGCAACAGGCCATGGACTGGACTGTTGTCCGGAGATGACCTATCCATCCCAGGGGGTGTAAAGCCTAAAAGAAAACAAAAAAAAAAAAGGAGAGAGAAATAAAAGAGAAAGTTTACAGAGGATCAACTATATTACAAAATCATCACTGATGAGGAATTCCCTAGCTCTGATTTTTTTTTTCAGATAAGTAAGGTAAAAAAATTGTAGTGTAAAAAAAATTGACTACTTGCCAACAGTATGTATCAGAAAAGCATAATCCTTCACAAATATGCAGGCCATTTCTAGTGTAAGATATTTGAGATCTAATGGAGAAACCGAAATTCATTTTGCTATCCCATGCCTTTGCATCAAAATATGATTTTTGTCCTGTTAGTATTTCAAATAATCCTGAAACAAACACCTGTCCTTAAATATCAGATAACATTTTAGAGAGTATTGTTTGTAAATCATAGCACAACCAGGAGAAATTATTTGCTTCCATTAGCTGTTTTTAGGTTTGACCATCAAGCAGGATTTAAAATTATCTTTTTTCAGGAGCAATACACCCACATATCATGGGGTTTTTTTAATTTTAATGTGTACCATTTATAACATGAATTTTTATGAGGATTACAAGTGTAGGAATACTGGCATGGAAGGGTACATTCTAACAGACAAAAAGATAAGACGGAAGGAAAAAGACATAGTTTTTCAAATGGTATGTAAGAGGAATACTTGAAAAGAAACTAGAAAGAGTGAGGATGTAAAGGAAACATAGATGGGAGAAGCAACATATTGGCAGGCATCCACAGAAAAAAAAAGAAAACTGGAGACCAGCAAGGTTCACTTCTAAAAAAGATTGTGCTTTCAGCCTGATTCTCTACACAGTTTGAAATGGAGCTCTTGACACTGAGCATTTTTATATTTTTTTTTTATATATTTTTTCCCTTTAAACAAAAAGGACCCAGGCACAGCCTTTTGGAGTTTGATTGTTAATAATGAAAAACAGGCCATGTTTGGTGATACAAAAGGCCATACAATAGTTGCACTGGAACTTCACTGTTGAGATTAATGCATTCCATCTCCCTTGTCCATTAAGGCTGCAGAAAGCATGGGAGTGTTCATTTAATGTCATTATTGCAGAAGTGACGGTGAAGCTAGAGGCAAACTTTAGGGTTTCAAGTAGACCAATGTCAAGGCATCATGTTTAAGCAAATATTTGTCTGCTAGGAGTAGGATTGAGCCAAGTTCATTTTAAAACACACATTTCTGAGAAAACAGTCATTTTTTGGCCACATTATTCCCAAGTCCTTTGACTTCACACCTGATATCCAGGGATAAACTTCTGGTCCTTTGTCACTAGTTCTGAACTCCTCATATACTGATAATAAATTAATCACAGCCAAATTAATTCCTGATGTAACATCATTATCTTCTTGCAATGTGAAGACTGTTTCACTCCATTAAAGTCACGAATACATTAATCTGCTACTGAATTTAGAAGATTATACGATATTATTTACTTTGCCTTTCTTCAGTTTGGGGACCAATTTATAAACCAGGAAATGTCTAAACTAAATTGTAGTTGTTAACATGTGGTATTGGCTTTATATTGTCTTAAGGATTTATGGTTCTTTTCCAGTGATAATCACCATCACTCTTAAACGGTCCCTAAAGTACAAGGACCAGATCTGGACTTCTTGATTAAAAAAGATTTCCATATTTCTTTCCATTCATCTATCCCTATGTTATGTCTATATCACCCATAGAATATACAGGTAATAAAACTAGAATCACTGAGAGACTTTCTTAGCCCTCCAGAAGGTATGAGTATGGGTTTCATCTGACTGTCACAAGAAATATTGATGCAACATGATGACTGTACAGACAGGATAACTAAAAAGGGAGTGAAAAGTCTGTGAAGAAATTCCTTAAAAGGAAACAAGTGGATGTGATATCTTCTACAGGCTTGCAAGACAAAAACATTGCTATAGGCAGACATAAGTCAGCAAAGCAATTCTATTTAATATTACTAATGCATAGAAAATCTTTAGAAAGTAGATTTCTTGGACACAATCAGAAATGTTAACAGTCAGTCATTTAATACTACTCATTCTGCTGAATCTAAGTCAGTAAGATTGTTGTGGTGACAGTGAGTTATGTTCCCAACCAGTATCAGTTTGCAGGTGTTCTGTTGTATCTGGCTCTGTGACTGATTGGCTGCATTGGATCTTTGAGTGTTTATTTCTTCATGGCAGAGCCTGAGATCCTTCAAACTTACAAAATGAGTCTCATGAAGGTCCTTCAGGCAGCACGTCAGGAGTTGCAGGTAACACTGACACTCTCACAACAGCAGGAAGATTAAAGTGTGACTCCAAAGGGAGGAAATGCTATCTGAGGACAGGTGGGTATTAGTGTGATACCTCCTTCTGCAGCAGAATTCAGTGTTTTAAGTCTTTCATTCTGTTATGGAATGCATTCTGGTAGGAGATGCAAGACACAGCCTGTGTCACAGTACATTAGAAAAGGTTCAAGTAACTGCAGACTCCTTGAGCAGTTAAAGTGGCAGACCCAGTAGGGTCCTCTGCAGAATTGGCAACAGCAAGACTTTTTACACTCACTTATATAAATGCAAAGAAAACTAATATTGTTCTCATGCACCCTAGGGATTGTACTGCTGGAAGCATCCCTAGAGGTCCTGCCTTTCCCTTTTTCCTGAAGGCTTTCCTCTCCCCATCTCAGGATGTGCTTCCTGAAACATCTTTTAGTGAATCATGCTCTTCAGATGGTAAGAGCAGATCCTATTTCCCTATCAGCTAAAAGCAAACTGTAGCATAACTGCACCTAAATGTGCAAGTTCTTCTTGCCTTCCCTCCACAGCAATGTGCACACACATAGGGGCACACACATGTACACTCTCCACCGAAGGCTATTTGTAGTCACCTTTCTAACCCTTCAAATATTTGTCTTCCTAGGATGGTGTCAAAAGATTGAAGTAAATGTGGCATTTCTGTTAGACACAGACTGTCAGAAGCTCTGTAATTGCACACTGCACACATAGTGCATTCAGTCTGAAATGCAGGAAGCATGTTAAAGGGATTTCGTTTTCTCCTTGAATGAAAAATAGACTCATGCCTTAATATTTTTCATCCTATGGCCTTGAAAGATGTGAGAAATATCTGATATTTTAATTTAATTTCCTTGCTTGTATTTAATTCAGGCACTTCTAGAAATTTACTTTCAAAACATATAGAAATCTTGGATTATTTTCAGAAAAAGGGAAACTGGAGTATTTGGGGATTTTGTGTGCCTATGTTTGGAGTCACAGAGCATCGTACACCTTCAGGCCATATTCCTCTCAAGTCACAAAGTAAATTCTATACGTAGTCTGTCTGGTTTTTTTCCTCCAGAAGAGTAAAAAAAAAAAAAAAAAAAAAGTGCAGGAAACTAACCTGCTTTATCAGAACTTTCATTTAAAGGCATGAAAAACTACAAGTGACAGCTGTGCAGATTCAGTGAATGTGACATTTCTGAATTTCTTCAACTTGACAAGTAAACACCTTAAATCGGTAATGCTATATGCATAATACATGACCTGTATTTTGACATCCATCATCAAATGCTGACTTGAGAAAATACAGGTTTGTACGTCAAGGAATAGCACCCATAAAGCAGGGAGAAATTCAGGTCACAGGGTATTAGGAAAACTCTATTTCATTACAGAAGCTGAAACAAGCTAAGGCATCAGATTTAAGATCCATTTTCAGCTGTGAAAAGATTCAATTCCTCTGCACAGAGCATTCATTTAGAAATGACATGCTTTCTTCACAGCCTCTTTTTATTTTCCTTTTCATATTCCATTTTCTCCTTCAGTCCCCAAACCTTGTTCCATTAATGCTCATAAAAATCGTAAAACAGGGCTGATAGTTGTGATCTTATAAGCACAGTGTCTCCTTGCTCAACAACTGAGGGAGCTGTGGCTACAATTGCTTAACAGGATCAACCTCTACAATAAAATTCACATGGCCTGTGCAAACCTGAGCACAGTCCCTGTGGAAGTAAATGTAGTGACAGTGGGGGACGTCTGGAGAAGGGAATTCTCTTAGCCAACAATTAGGAGGTATGGTTCCATCACTTGTTTTTTGCTTTTTTTGTGATTTGTTTTCATTTTATTCACCTAAACTGACTTTACCTCAGCCCTTGAGGTTTTTTTCTCACTGTGGGGAAGTGAGCAAGAGACTGGGTAGGGGCTTAGTTGACAGCCAAGTTCAGCTCACCACCACTGGCTATAGTGACAACCACCACAACATAGAGTCATAGAATCATTTAGGTTGGAAATGACCTTTAAGATCATCATGTCCAACCATTAACCTAGCACTGCCAAGCCCACCACTAAACCATGTCACTAAGTGTCACATCTGCACATCTTCTAAATACATCCAGGGATAGTGACTCGACCACTTCCCTAGGCAGCTTGCTCCAAGACTTGACAACCCTTTTGGTGAATACATTTTCCTTAACATCCAATCTAAACCTCCCCTGGTGCGACTTGAGGCCGTTTCCTCTTGTTTCACTTGCTACCTGGGAGAAGAGACCTACCTCCACATCACTACAAGTTCTTTTCAGGTAGTTGGAGACAGTCATAGGGTCTTCCTTATCAAACTGAGAAAACTTCAACATGCTCCTGTCCCTCTATGAAACAAGATGCTGCCAAACAGTTGATTTACGTATACCTCTAGAGTAACACAGGTTCTGGGCTCCTGACACAAAATCAGTAAGGACTGGCAGTCAGCAGTCATTGCTTCCTCACTGACAGCAGCCTCCCTGTTTGAGAGGCCCTAACTCAGCTATCTGCTCTGAAGGAGTTTGAGCCTCCTGCCAGTTTCTACAGAAAGCTGCTGGTTCAAATTCTCGATTCCGTGCAAAGAGTATTTCCCATCTCCCTCTAAGAACTACTGCTCACAGAAGTAGGTAAAAGCCAAACAATTGCATAAGAGGCAAAATCCTATCTCTTAAAGATGATCTCATCTTCCCTAACAGAAGACAAGCTCTTTTTACCAAGAGTTTACTGAGGACCCAGGTGTTCCTCAGCTCAGAGCTCAGCAGGGCCAGGTGGCTATGAGCACTCCCTGTCTCATACAAAACACCACCTACAAAGAAATGAGCAATACTGGCCCTGTGAGCACTGTGCCTCCCGAGCCAGGCTGACCCGTAGTCTCCTCAGGGAAGGACTGACTGTGGCTCAGCATAGTACTCAGGTACTCTGAGTGCCACAGTGGCACTGTGATGAAGCCTAAAATTAAGGAGTGCTGGCATGACTTAACATTCCTCCTTCCCACTGAAAGCACCACCAATAACTACAGTTTGCTCTGCTTGTGTGTTGTTTGGAGCAACTGGCCTGATGGCCAAATGATCTGCTGATTATGCTGGCCATAAATTACTAATTTTTTTTCCCTGTGCAGTTCACTTTACTGAGTAATGTCCCACGAAATGCAGGAAGGTTTGCTCTTCATAGCAGTAAATATATCCTTTAAGTTTGCTGAGGGGCCAATAAAGGTTTACTGGGGTTTTAACGTAGAAACAAATTTGTCTCATGGATGTGCATTGCTTCCGTTCCACTGACTCCACTGAGACTCAGAGAGGCATATTCTCAAAACAGATTTTTATGTTACATTTATAAAATATCTTCTGTTCTTAAGGATCATAATGGATCCTTTATGATTCTCTTCCCTTTTCCCGCTGTCCTTTTCCTCTGTCTCCCTCCCCTTTCAAAGATGTATGGTTTACTAAACTGGAACCTTATGCAGGCAGAATGCACCTTCCCAAACTGAAAATCTACTCAGCAGACCTAAAGGTTGTGGCCTCATCATTAAAGTACCATATATCTTCTGTTCTTAAGGATCATAATGGATCCTTTATGATTCTCTTCCCTTTTCCCGCTGTCCTTTTCCTCTGTCTCCCTCCCCTTTCAAAGATGTATGGTTTACTAAACTGGAACCTTATGCAGGCAGAATGCACCTTCCCAAACTGAAAATCTACTCAGCAGACCTAAAGGTTGTGGCCTCATCATTAAAGTACCATTTCATAGTGTATCCTTTAAATAATGATATTTGAGGGAAAGATGTGATAGCATTCATTGGGTAATGTATGCACTGAAGTCCTCGAAAATATAATTTAAAAAGCATATATACTATTAATGAGCTCTGGCTCATCGAAGAAGTATGAACCAACAATCATTTTGACCATATATGAATAACACACAGGTGGTGATCTGCCAAACATGCCCTAAACAAGTTATCATGCAGAAATATGGGACAAATATTTTCATTAAGCATAGCCAGCCAAAAAGAAATAATTCTCTTATGAAAGGACCTCATGGTTATATCCCTTTGCTACTGTTTGCTGACAATGTCAATTAATATTCCAGTGAATTCAATTGAATGATAGACTATACCTGTTATTCTCCAAAGTACAGCCACTTGGGCATACCTGCAAAGTTCAGCAGCAGTCATGCAGCTAAAGAGCTGCTGACATTCACAGGAATCTGTTACAGCCATTCAGTTTTGAAACAATTCTAGCTTCAATGTCTCCATGTGGTCTGAGAGTTGTAGTTTGGCCTCAGAACCTGGAAATCCTAAATTCTGTTTTCAGTCCTGACTTTTACTCTGATTTGTTTCTCAAGATCCAATAATCTCTTGTAGATTATTGCTAAAGCTCTGGGAAAGGAGAGGCATGTGGGAGGCCAGGTGAGACTGCATAAACTCCCAGCCTTCTCGGAGACTGCAGCATCTTCAAAGATGCTCCAGGCCCAAACACAGGACAAGGCAAATCTACAGGGAGTGGGGGGTGAAGAAGGGCATCTTTCTCAACTTTAACAACCCTCCAATGCTTTGGGACTGGAACAACCCCCTGGAGCTTTGAACTCTGAGAGACACTGTAACAGAGAACAAGCTGCCAACTTCCTGCCAAGGAAGGGCTCTTCTCTAATGTCTGTTCATTCCCTTACTGTTTAATTACAGAAACCTATAGTGAAAATGCCCAAATCAAAGCTCTAATGGAAGCGCAGGGCAGTAGGATCAATGCTAGTTCCCACTCCTCAAAGTGTGAGAACAATTCCTGGATGGGTGAGTGGCCCCACAAGCTGAAAGTGTAAATGATTTATAGGTGTACTGCTTCTCGGGCTGCTCTAACAAGGCAGGATTAAGCTATAAAAACAAGGATCAAGAGAAAGATTGGAGTTTCATCATCTTGAGCTCTAGCATTGAATCATACCACATTGATTTCACTTTTAATTGTGAACAGCATAATATATTAGAAATAGCATTATATTTTAAGCCTAGTACAGAACCATTTCTAACGAAAGGGTTTTATTCACAGGTGATTATACAAGTCTTTTCCCAGTGTCATTTTGAGTTTCACTATCAAGCGCACACAAAAAATCAAGATAAAGTCCACCAGAAACTGCCTGTTTTTCTGTTGTTGGCTTTGTGGGTTGTTTTTTACCCCTTCACAAAATCTTACGTGACAATTACCCAAACCCTAGCTCTGCCAAGGTTCTTCACAAGCTCACACAAACCAAAGTCAACAAAACAAATGGACTTTTCTTAATAATGCTTGGCAGAGCATAACCTAGATGTTCACTCCTTGCTATTTTGCTCACTTTAAGTAAGATAATATATAGTTACTAGACATAGCACTTCCTTCATGTCTGCTTGAATGGAAGATTTATTTTTCTATACAGTAAGCATTTCAGGCCAGTATTAGTATGACAAGAACTTTTTGCTTTCATGGAATCAAGAACAGTTTTACTGAATTTATTTTTATATTTGATAAATGGAAAACAAAATTAAATTTCCTTTTGATGAGTCTTCATCCTTGGGTTTTTCTGTGATATAGCAATTTTGTTAAGCTCTAAGCAAATTTTTGCCTAGGTTGCTGATTTCTTTGGCCTTACATATCCTATTTACACTTTGGTTTGTTTTCTTTTTTTCAGCCAATAATGCCAAGGTTGAACTAGAACTCCCATTATGCAATACAGCCACCTTCTTCTATATATGTCTGTCCTGGGAACATAAAATGTGCTCCATGAGTACATTAGTGACTTCTTATTCAGCCTCTGATGCATAAGCAAATAGTTCCAAAAGCGTAAAACTTAGGAAAATATTTTCTTATTTTTTAAAGCACCGGCACAGACAATAGTTAAAAAACCCCCAACTAAGAGGGCCGTGAAGACAGGCATAATGGTTTCAGTCCAGTAAACCAGGATAATTGCTTGGGGCTTTTATGCTATCAAGAAGAGAAATTAAATATTAAACTGAGACACTCTGCAGGTTCGCCATTGTGCAACAAGAAGAAGGGACAGGCCGTCAGGAGTTTATTGCACCATCTTGTAGCTGTCTTTAAGCATCTATTTTCTAAACCATCTCCAGAAACAGAGGAATGATTGGGTAATTCTCTCATTTAAAACACCTAGCACAGCATACAGTAAAACACAAAGGACTTCCAGAGTGCTGAGGACAACCATTTCCAAATTAGTTCACACTTACCTATTGCCTGGGATATGTTCACATTAATTCTATGCTACGTTTTTACAAACTGGTCAGATAATATTTTAACTCCTTTCAATATAACATGTGCTTTGGATTTGCTGAATTTTGGTTTTGTAATTGTAATATCATCCC
>NW_008687548.1:41405-50330 GCF_000695815.1 Acanthisitta chloris | reverse complement strand
AGGGAAAGAATCTCGTTCTCTCATTTTGTTCTTCTAGTGGCAATTCATTCTTTCTGATGGATTGCACCTCTAGTTATAGTCACCTGCTCCTAACACCACTGTCCAGGAGCTTGAGAGCAGTTTCACTATTTCTCACAATTTTTTTTCTTTGCATTTCCTTACTTGTTCAGAAAGAATCACTGAAACTATACAAATGTCTTGAAAGAAAGAGAAGAACTAGTAACATGTATTCGGCAATTACTATGGAATACATTTACATTCATAATAACATCAGAAGTTATAATATAATTTTTGTGAGTTTTAGCTACTTTCTGTAAAAATTGTCCCAACTCTCCATTTACCATTTAATAGCTTTCTACACTAAGTGTTTCTAGGGCACAAAGTTGGTAGCATCTAAGTATAGCACAGGTTTGCAGCTAAAATAATGTAGCAGAAAACGATGCCAATTTCTTTTCAGTTTAATCATTAATCAACCTTGTATATTTAGACCTCGGGCAAAAATAAATACACTGAATAAAAATTATCAAATAAATTAAGCAATATTATGTAGTTTAGAGAGACAGGTATTCAATAACTACAAACCAAATGGAAAGCTCATCAT
Source organism: Acanthisitta chloris (assembly GCF_000695815.1). Taxonomy (NCBI): domain Eukaryota; kingdom Metazoa; phylum Chordata; class Aves; order Passeriformes; family Acanthisittidae; genus Acanthisitta; species Acanthisitta chloris. The sequence continues at coordinate 49,729 of NW_008687548.1, read as the reverse complement.
TAAAAATGAAATATTGGTATGTAAGGTGAGACTCTATGTCATCATATCAAATAAAGTGAATTTTTTCTTAGTAAAAACTAAGAGCAAAGCCAGATGTCATAGAAACAATCAATACAAATATTTTGATAAATAAAAGTAACAATGTTGTCCAACACATGATTGACATCTACTGAAACATAAATTAAACAAATTTCCCATTGCTGCTTATGGGAAAATTATGCAGATTAGAATTTGATTAGGTTTATATCATGAGACTCAATTTGGACTTTTAATCTATTAAGCTCCAATAAATGAGGCATCTGAATAGCTCCCCTGAGCAGCAACAGTAATAACCACAGCAGTCATTTTTTGCAACATGGATTCTGACAATTTCTTTAGCAGATGATTCCATGGCTTTAAGTACAATTACTTTGTAACTTCTACAAAAATTTCAGGTGTTTGCAGTGAGGAAATGGATACATACAAAATGCTTAAACAGACATTTTGCGATAATCAGCATCTGTCACTCTGTTCTAGCAATATTGTTTTTCCATCAACTTGAACTTACTTACGGTCGACTTCAGGTCTGTGTGGGCTAAATAGTACCAGCAGACTTGCAAATTATTCAAGCTGGAACTGAGCTGGAAATCTATGGTAAAATGTCATTAAGTTCTCTATAGGCTGGGTCAAAACTAAAATCCCCCATTCAAGACTGCCTTGGGGATCAGAGATTGAACTGTGAAGACTAAAGCCTCATTTTATCAAAGAAATCTGAACAGAATTCCCAGAGCTGAGCTTTGAGACAGGTTGGATTCAGACCAAGACCACCTCTAATTTATCTGGCAGGTATGCTTCATAGCCCCCCTGCATATTCCTTGCAGTCTAATCTATTTGCAAGTATCCAAAAGCTCCTCTACCGTATTACTCTATATTGTAAAAAATGCAACTCTCAGCAGTCTGCTGACCTGAGACCAAATTGTGCCCATGTCCCATCCTGCCAGATTTCATCAACTCCTACACAACCTTGTAACGAACAGGTTCTTTTGCACATAGTCAAATGACAATATGCAGATGATTCAAAAAAATTAAATCTGTATTTTAAAAATCTTAGGGCTTGATTAAATGCTTAAAGGAACATGGATTTTGTGTTCCTGTGTGATTGTATTTTCTTTAAAAGAAGCTTAACATAGAATTTCATTCTGGCATTCAAGCTTTCAGCATACCACTACAAAGGTTTCCTGCAAGCCAAAATTCTTTTCCCAAACCTCCAAATTGTACACCATAAATACGAAAAAAACCAAAACTTGGTCATGCCCTTTGTCACTCAAATACTGCCTTTTGTAGCACACAACTTCAGAGTAGCATGTCTGTTAAAGACATCTTAGCAGATATCACACATGAGAGTGAGTATCAAGTTATCTGAACTATGCCAGTCGGTATAACGTTAACAAACTTAGAAAGCACAATAAATCACATGTAGCTAGGTGCAGTTAAGTCGGTATAACGTTAACAAACTTAGAAAACACAATAAATCACATGCAGCTAGGTACAGTTATGGCTGTAAGGAATGATAACTGTCTAAGCAGTATTTGTATACTTCTTCAAACAAAATCCTCTTCACTAAAAAAGATAGCTTACTATGTCCCTGCTACAGTTTCATTTAACCTTGCAAATAATGTATAGTTCCCTATTTGAAACAGGTACAAGGAAACACCATCAGCACAATTATTAGCACTTCAGAATTCCTGGTATTAATGGCCAGTATGAAAATTATCCCTGTCATGCATGTAAAGTAATAGGAAGGTAGGTACCTCCAGAAAGTAATTCCATTGAAAGAAATATAAACACTTTGATACTTAAATTTACAGGAATGGCTAACACATCAAACCAGTCTTATACTTTCTTCAGCTTGGTATATTAACACTGTTTTATTTGTCAGCCATACATTATGCAACATTTTATCCCAGTTCAAATATAGGTCTACCAAATACTAAAACTGGTTAATTTATTGCAATTATTTTTGACTCTGACTGGCAATAAACAGCCAATGAAGATTTTATTTTCTTTCTAATCCTCTTTTGTTTTGCCATTAAAAAAAAATCTAAATAAAAATTGCATAGCTGTGGAATCAGGATGAATCTGAAGTAGCTGTCTAATTGAGTATTCTTGAATAATATACTAGTAGCAATGTATTAGCTCCTAATTGTGTCTAAGGTGGAGTAGACACATCTGCCTGAAGAACAGCAGTGTACTACTGGTATTACTGGGTTTACCCAACCTGTAAAGCATGGGAATCTCTGCTTCAGTTAGTACAGTATCCAGAACCCAAAATTCAGAGAGCACCTTATGCCTCTGATGGCTATCCCAGGCAGAAGAATAGCCAAAGCATACAGTCACCAGCATAAATAGACAATTTGCTCAAATGTATGAAGAATAAAAGGGAAAGGTATTCACAAAACCACAGAGGTACAGCCTATTCTTAAAATGAAACTTCCATTGTTAAGTTTGCACTATTTTGGCTCACTGTTTTTCTCCTCTTAGTGAATATTAATCTTAAAAAGAAAATTAAATTATCATGACAGAATGACTCATTTTATTAGAATTTTTTATAAAATTATTAAGGCTCTTGCTTACCTCTCGGAGTTCAAATGTCTTTTTACATTTAAAGAAGTACCAGCAGAAGTGTCTCTATGCCAGCTCCTTATTTATTTTATTTATATGGGATTTGAAACCCATTACACTAGCAAACAAGCTGGTAAAGAGAGTGATAACAGTAAAATGTAATGTGGCATTCTTTAAGTAGTGAAAATTAAGTGGCAAACATAAAATATATGACATGGTATCCAGTCACAGTACAGACATACTGAAAACTTCGAGCAGTTTTTGCTGTTTGTGTTTTTTTTGGTTTTTTTTTGGTTTTTTTTTTTTGGTTGTTTTTTTTTTTTTTTGTTTTTTTTTGTTTGGGTTTTTTTCAGTTTTCAGCTTTATATTGGCTGCTTACTGTCATTCATGCATCTAAATACTACTGTTGGATTTAAAAATGGCATAATCTCTAAAAACATGTAAGCAACACATTAACTTCCCTATTCATTATTACTTAATAGAAAGTTAAATGGGTTGAGTAAAAAAATGTTTACCTCTTTGAATTTATTAGTACCAATATCAGTGGAAATAGCTGTCCTTTCAACTAGGGCTTTTGAATACCTCTGAGTCTTTAGTCTATTTCTTGTTATTTGGTAAGATTATACGAATAAATATTCATTTTGCAAAGTGCATTTTTGTAGCTAGTGGGGTAGTTTAAGAAGCTGGTGCTTTTGGACAGGGCCAATCTGAAATATAAATCTGCAGGTATGTTTTAAGGCCAATAGATTTGACACCATGAGCATACTGCCATAAAATTAAACAAAACATTCAAAAATGGAAGATATGTCCAGACCGATGAGTTTACATTGTCACTAAAGATCAATGAAGATTTAATTGAAGAGTTAATAATCAAATTTTCAAATGTTGAGAAACCTGTGATGCACAAAGGTAGCACTACACTTCTTGAGTTAGCAGAACCACTGACCTCTCTTGCAGGGACATATTTTGAAATGTGCATCACAAAATACTTCCACAAGCACTTCCCCACCTTCTTCTCCTGAGACACTTCCCATTGCTTATCAAAGGGTAGCTCCTGCTTTAACTCACAGAAAGGAAGTCCAATGGACAAATGAGTCAAGAGAATACTAGTCTTGGAGGGAAAGATCAAGGAGGCACTGCTGTCCCCTGCACCCATTCATTAATCAGTAAGGGAGAGCAGAGAGATTTTCAATCCCAGTTCCTCCTCTCATGAACATCTAGAAAGTAACCCTCTAGGTCCTTTCCACATTGCTAGCTATCAGCTTGGTCTCTACAGCTTAACAAGGAAAAGGATTCATTCCCTTTAATGAATTTTAGATCTCACAATAGTCTCATCAATACCTGATAATGGAATTTAAAAACAAAAAGCCAGCAATTTTCAGCTTTTTAGTGAAATTACTGTAGGTGATAGACAGAAAAATAAAGAAGAGATGTTAAGAATGGAAATATTACCTTGCATGCCCCATATGTGGCTAAGAAAACGGTGTAAATAAGACATCAAATCTGTATTTAAAAACCTCATGAATGTCATATCTCAAGGAACATTTTTCCAAGATTTCTATGAACTTTAAAGAAGGCAAATAAATCATCAAGGATATAACAGAGTATCTGAGATATATCTGCTTAGGCAAATTTATTAAACTGGAAATAGCAAGGTTGCTAAATTGGAGTTATCTTGAAAAATCTTTTTTGTATTTGTCCTTTAAGAAAGACTTCACAAAAACATTATTTTAAGCAGCTCATCAAACAGTGACCTCAAGACAGGGTAGATTCAATAAATTCATTCATTAGGGATTTTTTTTATACATAACTGAATTAATTTCCAAAAAGTTTGAAATTCCTGTTCTGGGAAGCCATCTTCATACATGAAAAGTTAGATTAGGAACTATTCACAAATTTTTTAGGATTTACAACAGATATAGTTTCTAAATACACAGCTGACTATGCTAAACAAAATGTTTCAAGCACCTCTTCTGAATTTAATTTTGATTACAGCATAAACTGGTTTTGAGAAAGCTCATACTTAGGACTAAGGAAAAATTTGTTCTTAAGAATGCTTCTGTAACTGTAGCACTTTTAGTCCACATCTTCTGTACTCAAACAAACTAGAAAAAAATGCCAACAATGTTTTCTTAGTCCCCATAAGACACCGCACGATTTCAGTGAAATCTCACATTCTTTTCTTTTTCTTTGAGGAGTTATTTTAAAAATGTCTGTTTATCTTTGCCCTCACATGGAGACTCATTTCGAAGTCACAGAAGAAGGAGACTGACAGGACCTTAGCAGAAATAGGAAAATTTATGTGGGTATCCAATCATATTATAATCCTGCCAATTCATTTAAGAAAAAACTTTGTAAAGTCAAACTTACAGAAAATATATATGCTATTACACTCTAGACATAATCTGCCCCTCACTACTAACCAGTAATCATGCTCCTAAATTAGTATTTAGAGTTTTTGACAATTAAAGAGAAAATTTAAAGAAACAACCAAACCTTAAATCAACATTAAAGGTCCAATCTCCTTTCACAGGATCTATTTTAAAGCTCTAAGTAAAGTTTGAGGTATTGCTATGACATTACAGAAATTTTCTGTGATCTTAATCTTGCATCCAAATAAGTCAGTACAAAAATTACAAGTAACCATAATCTTATTGGGGTGTGGTGTGTTGAATGAAAATAAATTACTATTACTAGTTGAGGACAAAGTTTCTTCAATAGAAGTTCCTACCATACCATTACTTTTTCAGGTTTGGTTTGTTCAGATCTTGAAAAACTGCAAAAATACATTATTAGCAGCACAGTAGCATTGATGCTCAGATGAAGGCCATGCCTCAAGTTAGCCTGAATATCCCATTTTGCAGATGCTGAAAGGTTTGGTAGGTTCTTGATAACCAGAATCTACCATGCCTGTGTAAACAGCCTGTTAAGGAAAGCCTGGGCTGCCTCAAATTTAACCATGTCCAACTTAAATCAACAGGTATGCCTTGACAAAAGAACGCCAAGTATTTTGTAAATTTCATTCTAAAGCTGTCAAAGTTCTGCAACTCACTACCAGGTGTTAGATTCTGCTTTTCTGCATTAGATATCACAGACTGGGATTTAACTGGAAAGAACAAAGAACTAAAATCTAGCTTTCTCCTGTAATCTTCTTAGACTGGTGGGGTCTGCTGGATATTGATGCTTTGTATCTCTTCCACACTGAAGCAAAACCAGTGACATTGATCTCTGAAAAAACCCCAACACCTTTATGAACATAAATAACCATTTATTAAGCAAACAATATGTAGCGAAGCAAAGAAAGATACTAGAATTATGCTCATGAGGCTGCCTGCTATGGTACATAACTTTCAAACTATCTTGGATTCCTGTAATATATTATCTATATGTTCCATTTTCTTGAAGTTATCTTCATAATCAAGATGCTATCACAAGTATCGTGGGCATTGAAACTATTTTTAATTTTCATTTAAAGAGCAATTAAAGAAAGACAATGGATACACAAGATAATAAAGCAAGTGATTAGCAGCATGCAAATGACATAGGCTTAATGATAATACCCTGTTCTATTCTCCAAAGGGCCTGTGGAGAGAAACCCTTCCTACATGTGGTTGTGCAGCTAATGTGCCTCAGCCTACAATTACAACATTGCTGACACCATTAACCACAGAAACAACATCACTTCATGAAATCCTTGTTGTCTCATTAAAATGCAAAGGGTCAGGTAATTTACCAGCATTGTGTGTCTACTTTTGTTGTGGGTAATTAGCAAGCATTACCTAGCATGGACTCCTACTGGGAAATTGTTAAACTGTGAAATATTAAAACGAAATTTTTTTTATATGATGGGAATTTGAAAGATTTCAAATTATAACCCCGATATACCCTTGTATTAAAGGGGCCATTTTACACCTTTAATGTCACAAGATTTTATGGTTATTTATTTTAGAAAATAAACTCCAAATTTTCAAAATTTGCTCTTTTATACTTTGATCTAGATATGTATCTCCTTCTGCAACTAAGACTTCTTAAAAAAATACAGAAAACCAAAACAACTTACAGTTTCATAAAGACTTACAAATGAATTCTTTGAATTTTTTAAAGTTAAAGCATAAAGGTTAGTGTAGTACATTCTAATACTCATGTTCCCTTTCTTCCTGCTAATTGAAGCTCCATATTGCCATTTAAAGGAACATTGATAACACTCACTATTGGCTCACATCTTGTCGAGGAGCAGAATGGTCTCTTATTCTTTAAATGGAAGTTTTGGAACATAAAACACATTCCAATAAAAGTGAACAGAAAATTATGAATTCATTAAACTACTTTGGTATCTTGTGCTATATATAATATTTATATTCCAACTACTGTAAAATATGCTTTAATATCTTTAGGCAACTATAAGGACTTAAATATTTATAAAATGGCTAAAGATAAAGTATAGCTCTCTTATTCCTACATACAGATGATGTAAGGCATGCAATCAAAGACAATAACACTTTCAACCCATTTGTCATCTTAAAGGAGCCTTTCAACTTCAGATCCCTTGTGAGCAATCTACGTAAGAGTTGTTGCCTACATAGGCAACTCCAGAGGAGTTTGCTCCTTAAAAACTACCAAGAGTGCTATACTTCACATAAAACAGGGCTTTCTGAAAATGGAGACAAAACTATAAATTTGCAGGCAAAACAGCTCCAAGTGGGGCTTCAAAATACTGCTGTATTTATCTCTGGGACATCTGGGAGCAGGAAGCATTTTGATTTAATATTTCATAACATAGAGGCAATTGCTTCCTTGCCTGGTGTATAATTAATGCTCATAAAAAGAGTAGGGTTTTTTTATTCCTCAGCATCAGAATTGCACAAAACAGTACACCTTCATAATAGGGGGGTTGCTTTCAAGATGTTGAACAGAAAATAATAATAAGATAGAGTCACCATAAATCTATAACAGTTTGGGATAGTTAATTATAGTTTTAGTGTGAGATCACATGCTTGATGTACTGTACTACCTACATCCTTTGCCTTTTATTTTTTTCTGGCTGAAGTAGAAGTTATCTTGAAAGCAGAGGAGAAAGAAGCAATTGTGAAAGCTTGAAGGTATTTGGGCTAGGACCTTCCTGCATTTCTCAAATGCAGGGAAATAATGTCAAATAAATGTATCTCTCCAGTTATTCCCCAATACATTTTTAGTTTATAAGCAACTAAATTGAAAAATCTCTTTTCTGAACAGTTTTTCCCTCTTTCTAGGAAAATGAGAGAGAGATGGGAAACTTCTCTGTATGTGTAACATTAGTGTCCAGCTGGAAGGGAAATACAGAAATGTGAAGGGTGCTGGGAGGGACCTTATCTGTCAAGGGTTTCATGTGAAGACTGAAAGGTTAGCAAGGTCCTAACATAGTTTCTACAACACAGGCAAAAAGTTATTTGACTAGCCTCTGTCCCACCCAGACTCTTTAGTTTATGTAAGTCCAAATATCACAAAGACCTGTACACAACCTAACTTTACACAGGTGGATAGTTTCATTGAAGTCAGAGAGATTTATTAACCTGTATAACACTGAGCACACAACTAAAGTTTTGGAACAAGCAAGGCATCAGATTGTGAAGTTCCCAGGGCAAAGGCCATATTTTATTCTTGTATATATCACAGCTATGACAACAAGCTCTTAATTCCATCTAGAACTCCAGTGTTCTACCATAAAATAAATAACTCAGCTGATC
>NW_008687548.1:39797-41386 GCF_000695815.1 Acanthisitta chloris | reverse complement strand
AAAAAATTATGGGCATGTTGCAAAAAGGTAATACTGACTTATTTATCATAGCGACCTGATCTGGCCCTTATCTCATTTTTCAGTTATTAACTTCATTACTTAGGATGTCTAGCCCTTGTTTTGAAAAATAATAACAAAACCAAACAACAGCAAACATTTAAAAATTCAGTTAGTTAAATAATAAAAACAAACCAAATTGAAAATGTTAATTGGATTATTATCTTTGCAACTTGCAATGACAAAAATACAAGGAATGTTCAGAAATACACAGCATAAAACATCTGTAATCAGACGTAACTCCTACACTAAACTATCAGTCCTGCAAGCCAATAACCCTGATGACAATGCAAAACACCATTTTTGCAAATGTGACTGGTAGGATTTATACTGTCTAGGAGAAAATTTTCAAAACATCTGTGTGAATTAGGAAATGATAAGCTATCTTTAAGTACAACAGGCATTGTGCAGCCTAAATGACATTGATATGCCAAGATGCAGAGGAAACTTAAGTGTTGCAAAGAATAAAGCCAGTGTCATAGCTCATTTTGACACTTTCAAAAACTACCCCAAATGTTTCACTTTTTGCCAGCAACTATTCATTTATTTATTTTTAATATTACATCCACATTTAACATGCTACATTTACTTATAAGCTTTCCTAAGGGGGTTAAGTAACTCCATAAATTCTGCAGTTTTTCAGTGTCAGCTGAATAGAGTTTCATCTCTACAATTTCATACAATATAAACAATTAAATATAGAAATCAGTGCTGGAGTTCCCACAGAATATTGAAACCCATAACAGCCTAAAAATTAACTACATCTATGATTATCCAAACCTATATTCTGAAATCTTCATTTTAAAACTTATGACAATATTCACTAAAACCCCCTCTTTCAGGAATAAAACTATTTTTTTTAATTTATAACAAGTTATCTCTAACAACATTACAATACAGTTATCTCTGAAAGTGACACAAAACCTTTGCTAACAAAGCATTTCAGACAGTATTTATCCCTTCCCCTTATTTAAGATTTTTCTCTTATTTCCAATTCTGATAACATGATTGCTGTTCTCTCTTTTTGCTAACATTTCATAGACCAAGCAATCAAGAATTACTGATTGGTAGAGGTGAAAAAGATTATATTACTTGCAAACACAATGAAAAGCAGATCTCAAATTCACTTTAATAAGAAATTTCTTGCAGGAGACTGTGAGACTAAGTCCATAAAAAATGGCAATGATATAAGAATTAATGAGCAGATTGTGAAATAAATCTCATGAAACTCTGGCTGTTTCCATTCTTTTAAAGTTTAAGACAGCTCCAACAAAACATGGCAATGAAATCACAAGTGATTTTTAGGAACTGGATCATATGAAACTAAACTTGTACAGGGTTATTTTAGCTTGTGCAATTTGTTACACTTGAAAGTCAGCGTGCAAAATTCTGAGTATGTTTACTTGATTTTATAGGATTTTCCCCACAAGAATCCTGCCATGATGTATGAGAATTACCCAGAAGTTCATCCAATCTTTATGTTTTTCTCTTTTTTCTTTCTTGTTGGAGGATCTATTATGAGAACTGTAAAT
>NW_008687548.1:21387-39752 GCF_000695815.1 Acanthisitta chloris | reverse complement strand
AAATTCTCATAAGTTGAAGTCATTCAGAAAACAGCTTCAATTGTTACTTTGCTGAAATACATCTACACTGCTGTACTCTGATCTGTCTTAGAATGTCTGTGGACAAAATGTTACCATACAGCTTCCCCTTTCTGTACTTTAGGCCTGCTTGGAGCTATAAGATCACTTTTCTTTATTGTTTAGTAAGTGTTTTTTAATGAAATGTACTTCTGTTACTATATAGGACTCAAAATAAGATCTAAATCACTATCCAATAAAAGAAAATTACTGAGTTGGATATCTAAAGTTACTACCCAGAGGCTACTATGGTACAGTCTTTATAAATCTCTAAACAGTTAGGTATAATTGTCTTTCTGGGTTTTGGGAAGAAAGCCAAATAGCAGTTCTAGTTACAACTGAAGATAAATATTTTGTGTTGGGCCATGTTCATCTGGTGGATGAAATAACAAGTAAAATTCCCTCTTAAGACTCTTAATGAAAAAAACCAAGAAACATGAAAAGCTAGATTGGAATTGTCAATAGATGCTACCTGAAGAAGAAAGAAGGAAAATGTCAACAGAATGAAGGAAAAGAGAATTACTGGAGGTCTTCCAACCTAACTGCCAAAGCAGGGCCCATCCCATAATCAATCCTTCTGGGTGCTTTGGAAAAACGTTATGACTAGGGAGCACAAATGCTTAACATTGATCTGATATTCTTTGGTCTTCTTTCCAAAATACTTTTTGATAAAATAATCTCAATTTGTATTTGACAGAACAGAATGAGAAACAGGAAGGACAATAAAAACAAATCTGCTGTACCTAAGGGTGACCACAAACACACATCTTCATTAATCTCTCTAGGAAGGCAGTCAAGATATATAAGAGGATCTGCAAGATAAGCACGGGGCTTCCTTACCACAACTAAGACAAATAAGACATCTGACTGAGTTTATGATTAATTTTGTGAAGAGGAAGGCCAGGCTCTGACTTTACAGCTTTGGCATTTCAAGATATCTTAATGACAGTGATAGTTTTTGCAGCTTCAGTGGGATACACTTTGGCATTTCTGCCCTTGGAATCTAAATGTCCCAGAGGAAACAAACTGATGATTTCCAAAAGCTCACTTTCAGGACATTAGAGTCTGCACTCCTAACCTCTAGCAAGCCTATGGAGTTGCCCAGTCAGCTTTGAAACATTCAATGCAGAGAGCCCTGAGAATGCTTTCAATGTGAGAACTTTCCACAACACAGGTCCAATTTGAAAGAGCTTGTTCTTTTTGAGGAGAATTACATGTTTTATGTAAAGGAGACCAGAAAATCCTTACAGAACAGTCAGTAAACTTTTTCTTCTAAGAAAGACATCTTGTTTCCATTCACAGTTCTGTGTAGACATGAGTTTGGTCGTATGTTTCTAGAGAGCTGATGATGAACATAGGTTTGACAACTTGGATAGTCTACTGCCATTCTCTCTGGGTGCTCCAGGGTCCTTTGTAGCTCTGGTCCAGAATATTATATTTTTTCTGTGTGTTGGAATCACAGTGTGTTTTTTACTTGTGTGGAAGGTCAAGGCAGAGCTCTTTGGTTGGATAAGATGAGGCAGGATCAGTTACGACTCAAGGGAGGCAGGCAGGCCATAGGACAAAAGTGTTGTCATACTACTTATAGAAGGTCTAGTAACTAATGTTACCCAGACCAAAAGCCTGGGGATATTTTAACACCATAAGGAGACACTAACAAGTTTCTGTTTCTGCATGAGAATGCCTGTGTATTAACTTCACTTTGAACTAGTAATGAGAAAATCCTTTGTTGATATAAACCAGAATAATTCATAGACCTTTTCTTCAGCAGTTAACTTAATCCATTGGGAACTGGGAAGTTTCCCTATCAGGAAGGCTTGCTATCATCCACTCACCCTCCTTTTCCATCTACAAGACCCTTCCCCTCAGATTGCATCTGGGTTCCATTTCAAAGCAATGTCCCTGGTTGGAAAGGGCATGCTTGGATAGATACAGAAGGTTGGCTATTTATGAATGTTTATATGCCTAGGACTGGAAGTGACTTTGGTGTTAAAGTAGGTGATGAGAGGGAGGCTATGGGGAAACAAGGAAAGAAAACTCCAGTTTGTGGATTCTTTTTCTGTTACCAACTTAGAGTAAAGCTGTTATAGATATTACCCTGTATTCAGCACTGGCTAATGATTATGGCTTATCTGATGGTTAATTAAATTTGTATCCTGCTTTATATGGCACAATTCTTTTATTAGTGTCATCTTTTGCCTGATGCTGGAGTGAAGTAATCATAGATACAAACTTGAAAGATCTTTGTGCATTCAATAACCTATAAATTAAATGACTGTAACCTTTTTCATTTTCAGAAACATACACATAAAGTGTATATCAGGCTTTCATATGAGATTCTGCTGCTTAGTGACTACATAATTATACATATACATATATAATACTACATATTTACTTAGAATAGAAAGAGTAAGATTACACTGCTAAATCTCTCACCAAAAACCTTGCAACTTAGCCCATACGTTTCTCAGACTGCTCACAAATTTTCTTTTGTTTCTTCCCTTTTCAACTCCCTGTCACACGTCAGCTGACATTCTGCCACACACCCAGATTTTCTAATGTCAATGTTTCTGATGATCAGTAACAGGAGTAACATAAAAAGAATGCACAGAAGACTCAAAGGATGGTGTTGGTGAGGATGTCTTAATTCAAAACCATATATTAAGATCTAGAAAAACTCAGATTGGCAATACTTAAGGTTCGTAGCAGCTAATGTGTTAAGGATAAGTATGTTAAGCAATACACAAATATAAAATGACAACTTGCTCTGTAAATAAAGGTACTTAATTGCAGCTTGTTGACCAGTAAAAGTTGAATCACCTAATTTATATAATTGTCATGATAGTTGTGTCCACCGTATGTTAAAGCTGAATTTCATAGAAAAAATGTCACATTGCGTATCATTTCCAGTAAAGTTTGTGCTATCTACTGATCTAACTGTTTCTGACAGTCTAATCATTGTACTCAAGGTCTTTCAAGAAAATTTACTGACAGGAACGCAACCAATTCAGGAGTTGTGGATGTCATAAACAGAGATTTTACCCGGAAGATAATTATTTTCTGAACCAACTAGGCTTACAAGGAGCCCTCCTTAGTCAGGGCTCCCAACTAAAATAGGCTGCTGGTTACCTGCCTTATGTTATGCCCTGTTTCCCCAGAAAAAAACTACAGAGTCACGGTTTTGGGTTTTTTTACATGCAGACTGATACTTAATTGAAGAAATGTCAAAAATTTCTAAGAATGTGCTAACCTATTGTGCCTTTGATTCTCTGCACCAGCAACACTGAATAAGGCTAAAGGGATTCGGCCCATGGCCAGCATAGAGTTCCTGACCTATAGGCACTACAATGTAGCAGCAACCTGGATATTATAGATTCATAGAACAATTCAAGCTGGAAGAGACATCAGAGGGTCTCTAGTCTGTTTTCCTGCTCAAAGCAGGGTCAGCAGTGAGGTCAGATCAGATTCTTCAAGGCTTTAGGCAGTTGGGTCTTGAATACATCCAAGGATGGAGAGTAAAAAATGACAGGTGTTCATGTGGTGCACAAGACTGTATTTTGTAAGGTTTTTTCCATCCTCATTGAGGGATGGTCAAAGATCCTGTGTACTCTCAGAGGTAAAATACAACAGTCAAGTGCTGGAAATATCACTAAGCTCTGAGCAAAGACAAAAGAAAATTCCCTCAGACTGTTCATGCTCAAGAACAGATTCCATTCCTTGATTATTTTAGTTATGAGTGTGATAGAAGACTAAGAGAGCTCTATCAAAGAACAGCGATTAGCCTGGTAGTAAAAATACAGATTTGTTTTTGGGATACAGATAAATCCCAGGCCTAAATCAGCAAAACAAGGAACCTCCATGACTGTCTTTCACTTCTGCAATGAATTTCCTGATCATGACTATAAGCTACAATCAGCAAAACAAGGAACCTCCATGACGGTCTTTCACTTCTGCAATGAATTTCCTAATCATGACTATAAGCTATCATAGTGTGATCAGGTCAGTCTTACAAATTTATGACGGAACACTAAAATATTTGGTGTTGTACTGCTTCCAGGCCATAAATTTGAAACTTTGAACACCTATGGGATTGAAAAAAACCCCATTGCTTCCTCTTCTTCTCTAAATCTGCTTGTTACCCAGAGAACTATCCACTTTGACTTTGAAAACTTCAAACTTTTACTTTCCTGGTGCAATTTAATTCCAGTATGAAATTCCACTCTTTTACTGCTGATTCAAAGAAAGAATTTTCCATGTTCAAGTTTCCATATCCAAGAAGTTACACTGCTGCCTCTGTTCTGGCTCATAATTCCTACTTCCTGATTAGAGTGTAAAGAGGAAAACCTGAACTTAATCTTAGTTCTCACAGTCCTTGAGGGAAAACTATCTCTAGGTCAGGCTCACAGGGAAACTGCAGACCAAAGCACTATCCTTTCTACACCTACATTCATAGCAGAGCTAGATCCAGAGGGAATATTTACTGCAGCAGTTAATATGTTTATCAAAGGTAGGACTTCAGCTGCATAAGCTGCAAGACCCTTCAGGGATGGGAAGATGATTGTTTTTACACTGATGGTCTTTGCCAGGGTGCTTATGACTCCTTTGCAGCTGCTTTGCACAGGCACAGATGGTGTAAAATAGCCCTTGGCTACCTATGAATCAGACCCCTACTCTCAGCAAAGACTGAAGGATTTTGTACAAGGTCCTTAAATATGATGAGTACATGTCAAATTATGGAAAGAAAGCAACTTTGAGTTAATTTTAAGAGGCTTCTTGAGCACAAAGGCACAAGAGCTGTAAAGAAAATTTAAAATTAATTTCTTTTTATTTTACTTTTTGGCTTGTATTACTCAAACTTGTATTTTCTCTCTGATTGCAATGTGTTTTACATAACAAAGAAATCTTGTTAGACAGAAGATTCAAGTATTCCAAAGTGAGTACGAGTTATCATTGGCTATACAACACCAAATGCTCCTGTAAGAAAGCCACAGCAATGATTTTATATATTCTCTAGGAAAATTTTAAAATGAGAAAAAAATGTCAGTTTCATGTTCATTCATTTTTCCTCTAAAAGATGTGCTTTGTGATGTAGCAGTGAAACTACGTGACTGTCCCTTTAAAAGCCATCATACCAATCAGCAGGTTTAACTGTCAAGCAAGCTGATGTAGGGCTCTTTGAATTACTGAGTGAGGGATATTCTTCCTGCCAGGTCCTGTCCCCTGTAGGCACTGCAGAGAAGTATTATAGGGCAGTCCTTACCTTGGGAATTAGCCTGCAAGACCCCAATGCTGTCATCAAACTGCATAGATTTGATGTTGAGTGACGCCAAGATGCATTCCTTGTCCTGCAGCGAAGCATCATCAATATTATTCTGATTGGCTGACAGGATAACGCACATGTCGCAGAGGTTGATGTTGACAGCCCTTAAATCAGCCCGACTTAATGGCGTACCCTTCGGCACAGAGAAAAAAAAAAGGGGGGGTGCAGAAGAGGAAAAAAAGAAAAACAAATTAAAGATTGAGAAGGAGCTTTGGGAAATTATTTAACAAGTATCTTTTTTATGCTCTGACATTAAGCTGGTCTAACTATGTGCCAGGGAATAGGAGATGTTTGCTAATCTAAAGGGTAGTTGGTGCTGATGGCAGCATTTTAGGTTCAGTCTCAATACTCACTCAAGCTATTACTAACAAACAAGAAACAGGAATAATGCCAGCATTCTACATCTCATCGGTGACTTGAAATTGTCTTGATTTAAGTTGCTATCATGTGGCAACCTCTGGCTCTCTGAATACAACAAGGGGGGTGTTTTAAATGTCTATTTATCTACTACCAAGTCACAATGGTCTTGGGCAAAAGAACAGCAATTTAAACAGAAAAGCATTATGTGTCCTACACATTTGAAATGCAGTCAGGGTAAAGCTATTTTTTTCTACCTAAAGCAATACACAGAAAAGGTTAATCCTTTCTAAGACACACTTTTGGTGCTTCTAGAAGGAAAACACACCGATCTTCAAAGCTGTGTGATTAAACCCTATGAAACAGAAACAAGACTTTAGCCTAATGGGCACAACCCATGCAATGTTCCCTGCTGCACAATTCTCAATCAGAGAACACAGTCATTTAAAAGAAATGTTATGGTAGTCCATGGATTTTTTTTCATAGTTAACCAAACTGAGACACAATACTCAACATGATATGTTTTGTTTAAAGATAACTCTTGCTTTTCACATCCAACTGTCCACAACTCTACTATGTCACAGGGGCTATAAGGTCCAGGAAAAGAATTTTTTTTAATGGAAACTAGATTCTTCTCTGCTGCCTCTCATGGGTTGGTACCTAAAGACCCTAATTATGAAGAGACATAGCTTGTCTCACAGCAACTTTCATAAAGACCTTATCCTCCTATCTCCTGGTGATTCATGGTGAAGGTCTCCTGAACTCCACTGAGAATATTCAATGCAAAAGTGAATTTAAAATGCACACAGTGAAGGAAAAGCTCAATTTTTTTCAGTGATTTCCATGCAGTTTCAGATACCAACTTAACTATTCCATGTTACTTTCAATAATTTGGGGCATGACACTTGTAATACAGTATATATCAAAGAGATACGATTTCATTACAAACTACTCGAAAAATAGGATATGATTATTTCTGCCACCTTAATTCTGCCCTTTGTGTCTGTACTGTGCACCAAGTGAAGCAGGATTCCTGTGGGGAAAAATAATATGCAATCATGTAATTAATTAAAGGCTTACTCCTAATGATTTTATGCAAAGGGACAGAATTAAGACTGCCTGAGGATATTTAAAATTGGCATTTGCCTACTTTTTAAGAGTTTACTCAGCAACTTAAAGGCCTCCTTTAACATAGACTTTAAATCATATTTCCACCTTTTTTTAAACCAGAACCAAAGTTTTTATATTCATCTGTAACCACATCTCCATTAGATAGCAGCAGCAAGTTCTACCTCCCAAACCAAAGCACTGAGAAGTAGGAAAAGAGTTTGAATGGCCTCCCTTTAACACACGATTTCTATGAGTGTAATCTCAGAAACTTTAGTAGATTTTTAAATCAGTATAATTAGATTAGAATAATGCTGCTATTTTTAACTTTATCGACTACCTATTTCAGCTGTTTAAGTCAAAAGTATGGGCGCAAACTGAATGGGGAAAGTAAAGGTTGTGTACATTTCTTTAATGCTTCTTCAGAATTCAGAATCCAAATTTTACAAAAACACAGTATAATAATGGATACACATTATCCACTGGAAGTAGTAGCTGGATTCTATTATGCTCCATAGTTCAACAGTAATATTAATTTAATTCTGATTCCTTGTCTTCAGCCTTCACAGTGACTGGAATTAAATGGGATTGGCAGAAAGAGGAGGATATTAACTGACCGAATCTGATAATGACACCATTTTTGTGACAGCAGAGAATCTTGTGGCACCATCTGTTGGATCAGTTTACAGAAAAAAAAAAGCCAAAGGCTAACACTAAAACTGCATTTACAGTAGCAAAGATCTCCAATCTGAATTAATCAAAAAGTGAAAGCAGTCCTTTCATTCTATAGCTGTTTTCCCAATTAACCAGTTTAGGTTATGTCCATCATTATTTTATTTAACTGCTGAAATGTAAGTATTAAGAACTGGAAAACTCATAATCTGTCATTCTGAAAAAAACGTCTAAACAAACTTCACTCTGCAACATACAAAGGATTCTCTTTCATACATGGGTTGCTTTCCCTCCTGCATGTCATCTATAGCTACGGCCATCTAAGACCCCTAGTTTGGAGGGCTTCGTTTGTTTGTCCTAGAGTTCTTGTTTCTACATTTTGGGCACATGAGTGAATGACAATGATATACAGGAGAAAATGGACCTTTGAATTGTGGTTTTAGTGGTTGTGCCTACTAAAATCAATAGGAGCTTTTCATCAATTTAAAAAGGGTCAGGGTTTTGCCATACTTCCATACATGAGTACAACAGGTCTCTGAACTCAAATTCTTTGGCAATGTTCCTCATAAAGCAGGTCAGCCTACAGAAAGTTTTTATGAATACAGATAGATATTATGTAGATAGAGTAACAATACTTTTTTTCCAAGCTTTTGTGGGTATAAATACATAAATAATGTCATAAATAACTACTGTCATTCTGTCAGGGAAATCACAACATCAGAACTGGCTACATGCAGTGCACTACAGTCAAGGTTCGATACATAACACAGCTAATACATCTGATAGCAGCTGAAATTCATCCAACGAGGATGATGAGGAACCAAACACTGAGGCAAATATCTTCTAATAAGGTCTCACAGGGCTCTGTTTTCATAGACACAGTAAAGGGAAAATCCAAGTCCTCAGGCCTATGAGTAGACAAAAGTAAAAAAGCCTAGGATCAAAGACAATATGAATCTGTCCAGCTGGCGTCCTAAATAACAAAGTATCAATAATATGGCTTTTGAACTTACAGGCAAGATTGAAACCTTGGGGAAGTTATGCAGGGTCTCCCATTCCCTTCTCAGGTATTCAAGTGAACCCACAAACACAATGTGCTTGAGTTCATGGTAGTGAAAGTTGCTGGCTCGTAATGGCATCACTAAATTCCTTAATCCAATCAAAGCAGATTTAACATCCCCAAATATGCAAACGACTACATGCCCACTTAAAACTGTCATCGCTGCTTCACTTCGAGTCTAAAAAAAAACAACAACAAAACAAAACAAAAAAGACAAGGGAAAAATGAAACAAAGGGAATCTCAAATCATATACTGAGTTTAAAAACAGGAAAAATACAACTGTCAATATTGTTCATGCACAAAGAAGTGGTTTGTTAACAGCTGTTAATTTTACCCTTATTTATCCTTATTTAAACATGTTCAGCAGAAGAAAAATTCATTCTTGCTTGAAAATCCTTTGGTGTTCAGGAAGACATTGTACTGCACCAAATTCTGGTCCCGTGGAAGTTTCTACACATGCAGATTGTGACCGGTTATAATCAAAGTACTGCAGGATCAGCTAAGAACAGAATTTGACCTACTAAGTATTTAGTCAATAGAAGGATTATAGAAAAAAGATGCAAAACCATGCTCTAGCTAATGAATCACTAGTTGGGTTTTTTTTGGGACCAATTTGAAAAGGAAAACATGAGTGCCCAGCAGTCCTAGTAGGACTTTGTGGTATTACCCACGTCTTGTGAATTGAGGACCATAGTCTCTTAGAGTCAAAGTTATTTTAGGACAAGTTGCTGCTACCCTGAGAAGCAATCAAAGAATGCTCTATACTGCTCTGCTTTGCATTGGATGTCCACTGTACTCCATAAAGCTTCTCTCAGTAAGAAAAAAATAGTGCAGGATCATGACTACTACTAAATTTTCAGGCCAATGGGACTTCCTGAGCTGTTGAATAGATAGAAGGAAAAAGGTCTCATGGAGCATATTTGAATGATGTTCAGAATTATCTTCTTGTTTCAGGGGCCAGAACAAATTTTTGCACTAGCTTCATCATTGGTTAGGCCAGTTGAGCAGGCAACTCAAACACTAAGATAACTAAATAAAGTCATAAGGAAAAAATGACAATTTCTGGAGCCAGTCTTAGCATTGCTGTACTCCATCAAGTAGCTGGAGATATACTGATACCATACTGTCAAGATGTTGTACACTCAGTACCATCACATAGAAGTTTCGCCAATTAATAAAACTAAGACAGTGGTGAACTGCAAAATTTCCCCCTCACTTTTCCATAGTATATGTACTTTTTCTAAATTATGGAAGCACGGTGATGAGCAATACCTATTGGCAGATGCAGCAGACGTGTTCGCTATGTCAGAAGAATGGGAATTCTGATAATAAGTTTTCTCACTAGTTAGAAAATACACAAGCTTTCAATTTCTCCTGGGCAATTACACCGATTATCATATGGCTCAACCAAGACAGTCATCTTGGCTCTTCAGACAACAGAAGACATGAATCCTCAGGTGAAACATGTAAGTTGACCCATGCCTCTGCCTATAGGTGTGGGAATACTCATATTTTACAAGACAGAGACAAAGTCTTGAAAGCAATTATACAAAAAATACCACTCTATAGTCATTGATATTTATGTAGCCATGTACATTTGACTATATGGAGAAAAAACCTTTTTACTACTGGAATGTTGCAGAGCCAAAAGAGACCTTGGGCAGAAAAATGAATTATTTTCTGATTAAGGGGTATCATCAAGTATCAATTAGAAGACAACCTGGGAAAACCCATCATCTTCAAATTATGCACTAATTTGTACTTGTGTGGTCTCTAGGGACAGTGTTAAATTTGCATGGATATAAGCGTAGACATAAATTGTGGACTGTAAGTTTGAAAAGGTGTAGAGAAGCATTTTGCTGGCAGTGTCTTTATTGGAGATGATGCATGAAGCAGAAAGAATCTGGACAGACTTTCAGATTCATAGGCTGGTAGCAGAAAAAAACTAACATGTCATAACCAAGAGATGATGAATGAGGCACCATTTTTGGAGGAACAATTTTCAAAGTGGAACAACATGTAAAGTTTGTCAGCTACAATGTGTTTATAGCATGAAGGCTATCTCTGTCTACTACAAACTACTGTACAGCAAGGCTGCCACTGCTTGCCTGCTGATGACATATAAATGCATACTATTTAAAGCTGTTCAGCCAAACTCCATCTCACAGCTCCATCTCTAGAATTTGGAATTTACTTGCTTGACTGTTTTAACACTGATATTGCAATTCCAGGCAATGTCACAGTTATTACAGAAACCCCTAAGGAGAACTGGAGACAAGCTTTTAACCCCCGATTGCTAGAATAACTGGGGCTGTCACCATCATTGGCTACACCATGCAGCAGTGCAGGGAAATCTAAGAGAGCAGGCTCGGGAAAAGCTTTATGAAGTGCGACAAAGTGAAGAACCACCAGGGAGTTCATTTCAAATATCATCAGTTTTGCATATGAGATCTGGAGTTAGTTACTTGCTACTCTTAGGTATGAGTACATGAACACAAGTGGCACAAAGTTTCAAAATAGACTGTGATAGGCCTTCTAATTATTTTTAATTACTTGAGTCAGTTTAATGGTTTTCCCAGTTAAATGAAACAAACACAGACTAGGCTCACTGCAACATGCTGGAAAGGCAGAGCAGTAGGGCTACTTGCTCTGGCCTATTTTGGCATCTTAAAATATCAGAAATTGAGAGAGAAGTTTTAAGAGAGCAAAATTAATAAATAACCAATAATAATTACTAAAACATTAATAAGTAAGATATAATGCAAAGCAACACTAGCCTGTGTTAGAATCATTACTGCCTTCTGTAAAGAGATAAATGGAGTCTGTAAACATTTTAATATTTCCAAACTTAATTCACTAAAGATTTAAACCAGATATGCAAATTTCAGCTTATGAAAAAGAAATTCTCTTTTTTGGACAAGTTTTTATTGTTGCATTTGGCATAAAGATTTATGTAATCATAATTCTTTAACCAAAATGCTACCTTTGATTTTACCACACTGTGCTTCTGATTTCAATAAGCTGAATTTCATCTAGTTGAAATTAACTTATTAATCTATTAGACATCAGTTCTATGGTTCAAATAACTTCTTTTCAAACACAACTTATCATCAATACCTACCAAAATGACCTTTTCAATGTCTTTGGCTGGACACCAATGAAACATCCCTGTAGAGTCATATTTTTTCACGTTGGCATCCATATTGTCAATCTGCTCGTTGCCAGGAATTAACAAGGGGTCATGCCTGGGGAAAAACAAGTTGAGGACAACATAAATGGAAAATATTATGAATTATGAATGGAAATATATCCCAAGAGCTGTGTACAAAGAGAGATAAAAGTAAAAAAATGAAATGTATTTACACTTTCACATGATTTCAATGAGGACACTTTTAAACAAAAGCTGAATAGAAAAAAAAGTTATATTTTGGGTGCAGGTTCAAAGATTTTCTATACTCTTTCTATACCAACAACCATTTAATTATAAACAGGGCTTTCCAACACCATCACATCCATAAAATATTTTTTTTCTTTCCTGTCCCACCCCTCCGAAATAAATATTGGACTTGCTATAGGCATCTGCAATGAAGTAGAAGGGATAGGAACAGAGCCCCATGCTGACTGACTGGCATAAGTATGGAAAGCCAATTACTTGCTTTTACCACATACAACTTCTGACGTGATGCTCTTCGCAGTAAAAGCTTTAACAGGCTGCACTTTAAATATTTTAGCAATTTGCCCAATCATATTTTGCTTTCCCAAACTGAAGCCTTTTAAAGATTCAACAGTATGTCATTTTAGAGCAGACTGACTAACAAATGCCCACATCTGGAATACATGATTTTAATACCAAACAACAATGTCCATTTTCTCTGACAACTCTACCTGTGATAACCTTCTAAGTGTTTTTGCAGCTAGATTTTAAAGCACAAGGTTTCTCAAAGGAGAAGCAAATGAAAGACATTTTTATAAACTTGTTCTCCAGCTATATAGCTATATCTAAGCACAGACACACACAGTTCTTTAATTTATACGCTAAAATCAAACATTAAGCTAAGCACTCCAACACTCTCAGATGCTAGTGAGGACCCTTAAGTGACTGTATTATGCAACAGCATTAGGAAAATTGTGTTCACAAGGCACAGGGTATACTGACCCTAAAATCTTAAATTTAAGGAGGGAATAGAACTTTGTCTGGCAAAGCCACAGTCTCCACTTCAGGTTTTTGGTATGAATCCTGATACAGAATTGTAACATTTCAAAGAAAATAATTGCAATGTAGGAATATGCTAAGTACTCTGAGACAGGTATCCAACTTTTATAGCAGTTTGCCTTTTGAAGCCTTTTAAAGAAATGCTCATAGTGGCTGAGCCCTCAAAACTGGTAAGTTTCCTGCTTTTAAAGCATTTGAGCCAGCATATTGTGTTAAAAACCTCTCTTCTGGGTCAACTCCATAGAACGTTGCTCAGAAACAGTTAAGAAACTATTAATACAATGTTCCATTTAAACCAGAATCTTTTGATGCTTTAAGTCAATCAATGCACTACATGGCAAAGGCCTAAGTCAGACACATCTGGAAAAAAAAAGGAACACTAGATTATCGAAGTTTTTTACATTCTTTCAACAGAGATACAGTTCAGTGATTTCACTATCAACCCACTGGCAGCCCAGGAGCCTCTAGGGGACTATCTGGAGTCTCTGACCGTACTCCAATTTTAATAATAACAGGTTTGGTGTAAGTGCGCTCCCTCTCTTGTAGGAAGCTGTACCAAAGGAGTTTGTTGTGGGGGTTTGGCTGGTTTTGGTGGGGTTTTTTTTAATTTCTAGAAAAATATCTAGACTCTGCATTCTCCTACACAATTCAACAGCAAGCTGCAGTCATTGTAATTTTGACTGAGAGTTGGATGTGATGCTGCTCATTGGGCATTCCCAGCTGCCCCTAGTTGCATGTGGTACAATAAGGTCTGCAGCTATGAACTGTGTTCCATTTGAAGGCTGTAATAGTGTTCACACAACATTCTGAACAGGTTTTCTGTCCTAGGTAATTTTTCTAATGGAATGTGTTAGCAACATGTTTCAAAATAAGAATGTTTGCCAAAATCAAGAGTTCCCACTCGGAGCTAAATTTCTTTCAGTTGTTTTGGGGTTAGGGTTTTTTTTCCAAAAACTTTCACAAAACATTTCTTCACAAGATTTCCTAGAAGAGCACTGAAACAAAGCCAAAGTTCATCTACCAAATCACCTTCTTTTCTTTCCAGAATACAAAGGCATATAAGAAGGAATATTCTTTTTCCCCTTCCCTTCATCAAATTATAATAAATCAATTTTTTAAAAACTGCTACATTGTAATTTTCTAATCAGTGTTTCTTTTCTGATCTGAGATTTAAAACTAAATAGATCATCTGAAGCTTTCATTCAAATGAGTATTTAGCAATATTCTATTCCAAGTCACAAAAATGATACAAAGTCAAAGGAATCATCTAACAAAGCAGGGGGCAACAGATATCTGACATCTAATTATGGTCAACTGCCTTGAGGTTTGAGGTAATTTTTAGGGTTTGAGTGGTTGAAGCCTAGCATAGTTCTTTTGGGTAAGGGCTTTGCATCCTAAAAGGGAATATTCAAAGAAGCCTGTGTTGAAGATTTATTAGAATATCTCAGGTTTAAACATAAGTGGGGCATGGAAAGAATAAAGAGTGTGAATCATCAGATATATCTCCCTGTTAAAGTTTTAGGTAACAAATTGTGATTTTTTTTTTTAAAGAAAAAAGCTTTAGGGTTGATTGGGGTTTTTTTAAAATCAATACATGCATTTATTTGCAGTATCATAAACCGGACTCTCTGCTTCACTGCTTGGAGTATAGCAAGTGAGAACTTCAAAGGAAGTGAATAGGATGGGACACACAACAAGAAAGTATGCTAAGAAATATTATTTTACTACTTTTACTCTAGGAGAATGGATTATTGCCTGAGAAGGAAACTGATAGGACTAGCCACACTTTGTGTTTCGTGGAGTTTTACGTATAAGTGTGTTTATTAAATTTAAATTTTCTGGGATAAGTTATTATTTTAATCTCTCTTTAATGAAAGTTCTTTGATTCTCAGTAAAATGATTCATGAAGACGTCAAGGACATTTGAAAACTCCTTGCTACTAAGGTCCAACTTTGTCCTCAGATGTTAGAAGATAGGCTGGTTTATGTACTTAAAATCTGAATTGATAAGAACAGTAATAAAATAGTATTACTACTTAGATATATACACCCTCATTAATCTCATGATCTAAACCTGTTTGGCAAATACTAAAAATTAATTAAGACAGACACATAGAGAGGCCAAGGCTGTCAAAACTGCCTAAGGCGTTTGGACATCCTCTTCCCATTAAAATTTATATTACACAAACCATTGCAGTTGTTGCCCTTACAGACAAATCATGGACTGAATGTTTCTAGAGCCTCTCTGCCTCCTCGCCCTTGAAGATGGCCCTGTCAAGCCATGCTTGAGTCAGACTGGCAGTTTACTGTAGAAATGCTTATATTCGTGCTGCAGCTATTATGTTCTCCAGGGCTGTAAAGTCATCTGCTTCAGAAATTCAAATTATAGGAAGAAACCCACCTTCTATCAGTTAAATCCATAGTGTTTGTTTTAATCGAGATGCTGGTTTTTTACAGCTTGCAATAGTCAAAGCATTTGGTCATTCCAGCTAGGAAAAGAGGCATGTATAGCTTGTATGGGAGGAAAGGAACAAAAGCTAAATTTCCCTCATCCATAACCCCAGTTTAAAAATAGGTTCTCTAGTTCTTATGGCAGATATTACATACGCATGACTTAAAATGAAGAGCAAAATACCATCTTTTCAAGGTTTTCAAGAGCATATAATGCCAC
This sequence comes from Acanthisitta chloris, assembly GCF_000695815.1. Taxonomy (NCBI): domain Eukaryota; kingdom Metazoa; phylum Chordata; class Aves; order Passeriformes; family Acanthisittidae; genus Acanthisitta; species Acanthisitta chloris. The sequence goes on along the minus strand of NW_008687548.1, from coordinate 24,295 downwards.
TTATGAGCAATTAAACTTGAAAATGATGCTAAATGCCATGCTACAGCTGCAATCCCAAAAAGCCTGCCTGGAAGACAACAGCCTAAAGCAAAACCATACATCCCACTTCCAGCAAACCTACTGTGATGAAGTCAACATTACATTTTTAAAGAGCACTTCTTTCCTAGCACACAATTTTAACTACTGCAAAATTGGAGTTTTTGAGTCTGAAACTTTTGAATAGTGACTGGAGATGGACCGAACTGAAAAGACAGTTTGGGACTAAATGGCTGCCTCATTAAATGACAATTGTTTACTATGCACTTGCATTCTGTCACCTTTGTCTTCATCCTCTTGCTATCATTCATATGCAATTGAGTATTAGAGCAACATACCCTCAATGACTTGCAGTGGAACTACTCCAGGTGCTGAGTGTTGGAAACATGAATACAATATGACCAGTAGGGAGGACCCTAATGTTGTTTGAAAATAAATTGTAATCTGTTAGTCTTCACACATTAGCAAGACAATGTCTAGGCTACTTTTTATACTGCCTTCCAATAAAATTACCCTCATCTAAAGTCAATGGCAAAACACACCTGGGAAAATCACAACTCCTCTTTAACCTGTGTTTTTTAAAATCTGCCATTATGCCTTTCTTAGGTAGATATAAATCTGGATTTTGTGTGCAAAAGATGTGTAGCTGTCTCCTGCTCAAGATTCAGGATCTTGAAACTCACCCTGTCTGTGGTCCAGGACTTTTGAGTTCTCCTACCTGACTTATGGAGAAGTGGATGTGTCCTTGTGAGTGTATGCACACAAATACCTAATTTAAGGAGGAAGCAGTGGGTTTGCTGAAGGTATGATAGGAATCGAAGACACACTAGAGAATGTCTCATGTCTGAAATTTCTCCTACAACTATCCTAACAAATTGTGGCAATTAACATGCTGTTAGTGTTAGATGTATGCAGCCAGTGCAGGTGCTAATAATTGAAAAAGCATTTAGAGCTTTTACACCCTGGCTGAATATTTCATGATGTGCTGCATGTTTCACTATTTACTCAGTGGGCCTCTGTCACTTCAATCTTCTCTGACTGCTTTGACTGGTGCTATAAAGCTCAACCAAGATAGAGTGACGGCTTGTCACAGGCAAACTCCACTGACTCCAGAAGCTCACTGGGACTAGCTCTGAAGGTTGTCACGACATTCTGATGGAACTCAGCAAATGTTTTGTGACTAATACACCCAACATTTGTCGGCTACCATTAGCCATTCCCTGTGACCCTCTGCAGTCTGTGTGGATAGCATTAAGTTGTAATGAGAAATTGTTGCCTACGTGTGTTACACTAATGACATTCTCTCACTGATCTTTCCTTTCACAGGTTAATCAGAAATGAAATTTGTAAGAATTCAGTGCCCAGATGCACAAGGCTTTAGAGAAGAAAACCCAGTGTGACAAGAGAAAGAAAACCTGCAGTTTACTGTTAAATGCTTTCATTGTTATATTCAGAAGCTATCCATTCTAATATTGACTACAATCACACACTGTCTGACTTTTCCCCTAAATCTACAAAGATATCTAATATGGTGATTGGTACCTTGTGGCCTGTGCTAGCTTATGGGCTGAATTAGAGTGCTAAGAAGACTAACAATTCTTCTTCCTTCTCTCTTGCTCTGTCCAGATGTTGCTGGTGGTTTTCTTATCCTCAGAAGCCTGGCTGAAGATCTCACATTAATTTATCAAGACTACTAAGGACACTGATATAAAGCTCTTTACTGTAAGAATCTTGCTCTTTAAAGTATCTTGATACCTTAGGATATAATCAGAATACGCTTCTAAAGTACAAATCCTCTCACATTAAAAAAAAGTAACAAAATGGTTAGCTTCTAGACTTTTTACAGAAGCAATTTAATGGGGGTGAGACAAGGCACACTGCCAAAGTATCTTCTAGTTTTAATATTTCCCATTTATATCTACTGAAGCTGCAGAACTACCAATCTTTGAGGGGTAGGAGAATATACCTGAAAAAAATAATTTTTCATTTGTAAAAAATAAACCCACAGTTAAGCAGCATCATAAACTACAGGAGTGTTTTGTCACTTAAATGAAGTGTGTGGCCTTTGTACTTTATGATAACAGCTACCACTTTTGCTAGTCAAAGTATATAAGAACACAGCTGGGTTTTTTAAACCCAGTTTATAGCTAAAGAGTTTTTTTTCTTTCCATTGCCTTGATCTGAGTGGATCTTCTGTTAACCTGACCTTTCAATAAAAAAAAGAAAAAAAATATTCTGCTGGAAAATTCTTCTGTTCTTTCCTGGCACCGCTCTCTCATCTCAAACAGACTTGTGCAAGATTTCACAGTAATCTCAAAAAAACCCCATCCGATACTGTTCTTATTCCCATGGTTTATAACAACTACCAAGGGTAGCAAGAGTCAGAATGCTAACATATACTACCATCATTCAAATCATTTAATTCTATAACCTTATTAAAAACAGGTCTAAGATAACAGAGTGATCACTGAACTACTCCTGCTGTTCATGTTTGTTGTAGTGAACTTGTAAAACAGAATCAGGAAGTGAAATGTGTCACCAGATACCTGCTGGGTGGCAGCTTGATTATCATCACATATTAGCACTGTATAAAGTTGGGATGCAAATTTGTGAGCACATGATGGAAATTTCCAAGGCTGAGGGGTGTAAATATGTATCATTATTATGGTTAATCAGTGAGCTTTTACCTCTTCAAACCTTATCTTCAGGGCTGGTTTAAAGGACTCCTAGAAAATGATCAGATTGAACTAATTTTACCAGTTTTGGCAGAAGTAATGTCTCCCTCTAGATCTGTCACCACTTTTTTGTGGTTTCTATGAGAAAACCCCCAGTTTCAGCTCATGGAAGGGCAACACTACAATAGCAAGAGCAA
>NW_008687548.1:17811-21362 GCF_000695815.1 Acanthisitta chloris | reverse complement strand
GAATGTACATTTGAGTGTATATGACAGTGGGTGGATGAGGAGATAAACATGCACAGCCATTGTTCATATTCTTAGAATATTATATCCAATTTCAGGAAAAAAAGGCAGGAGGTTTCTTCCTCAATTTCAGACAAATAATCTCATTAGGTTTCTGGAAACATATGCCAAAGAGCTGACTTTTTTCTGTGTCACTTAGCTGGGTCTTGACAGTCTCTGAGCAAGTTTTATGGGTTGGTTGGGAATTATTTTAGATCCTTGATCAAAAAAAATCCTCAGGCTTACGAAATTCTCCTTGGCAACACACTGAAAACCCAGCGTCCTCTGATGCCTCTGATTCTTATGTGATCAGGGACACTAATGATAATGACCCTTTGCTGAGTATGCTACTTGTCTAGAGGCCTATGTCAACTACACCACTACATCCAGAGTGGACAGGGACAAACTATTTGTTTGCTCTTCAGGCCCCTTGGGCCCTGTCATATGCTATTTGTTCTTGCATTAAGAGGTAGTTTGACTCAGCTGGGCTGACATTTCCTTCAAGTCAGTGTATTCCACTCATGCAGTAGCAGCTACCAAAGCAGTAAGTACAGACTTGTGCCTCAGCAGCAATCCTTTTAAGTGGCTTTTTTGATTCATATCCAGGGCTTTTCACGTTTTTACTGGTCATTCGGAATCCAAAATGACACATTTTTAAAAAAACTAGCTTTGCTATTTGATATTTAGGAGGCAGAGTATCCTCATAGTTAACATGGCTGCTCATCAATAACATGCATTCAGACCTGTGACTGAGATATGTACAGGTTACTGATACAGCTGCATGACACCAGAGGCATCGATTGGTTCTCCCTCTCCATCTCTTCTCCATCTCAAGAAGGAGATTTGATATGTGATTACTCCACCACTCACAGCTTTCCCTCCTTTTCCTTACACTTCCTATATAAATTTTACTTTTTACTGTAATAGGATACCCTTGTTCACATCTCAATAGGAGAATTATCCAATTCTGCTTGTTGGAGTTTAAGTTCTTTTTTAACAATATGCATGTTCTTGTGGGTTTAATGGGACAAACTTCTGCTGATGTAAACCAGATAAAAATAACCATGACAATGCAGAGTATTTTTCTGGCTAATTTGCATTTGTAGCTGTTGTTGGAATTTGAAGGATTTGCTTCTGATTGATTAGATTCTTCTAGTATTGCATCAGTGTGATTCTGCTCATGTCATTTGATGTGATGCAGGATTGAGTTAGAACAGTGACTTTCTAAATGTGAATCTAGACCATCTGTGATGTACACGAAGAGCATTCGTATGACTGTCATTTGTTTATAACAGCTAGTAGTTTATTGGCATTTAGAGACAATAACATCAAAAAGATGACATTGAAAAGATGTTGCCAGTCTATCTATCTGGATCATACTTGGTAATACAACTTTCTACTTATGTGTGAGTAAATGTCAAAAATTCCCACTTTCTGAGAAAGTCAGACTACTTGTCATGATGTCCCAGGGAATCCCTATGATACAGCTTCTGTCCTCTCTTCTACTTCAGCAATAGCAGAAATCATAAAGTTTTGTCTCATAGCATAATATTCTTTTCCCTGATTTGCCTTAGCCATTGTTGGAATGTAAAATCTACACAGCATTTTCAACATTATCTTAATTGTAGAGCTGCTCAGCATGTAATTCCAAAGTCACAATTTAGATTACAATTTACAAATGAACTTTTCTGCATATTTTCCCTTTTCATGCTCCAGACCTCTTGTCCTCCAGGCCCCGCCAGGACCATAGCTGAGGAAAAGTTTGCAAAGTGGCCAGCTGTTTCTTGCTGGGTATAAGACAGGGGCAAAGCTGGCTTTGAAAAGTGGCTTTTAAAGTAAATTTAGGAAAAATATTGCAAAGATAAATATCAGCTACAGACACAACAGTGCTTTAGCTGATTTACCTCTTTGGTACTTCTAGTTGACACACACTAAAGATTTCTGTGCAGGAAAGCAAGTACCTGTCACTTTGGGTAATTTACAAGGATACAAAATAGCAGATAATACAGCCCACCTTTGTTTATCGGAAAGGAGGAAAGAGTCTGACCACTACAAACAAAGCTTAAACAGAGCTCTCTTCTGATTCAATCCACTTTGTCTTAGCACTTTGAACTGAAGTTAAGTCAGTGTAGATAAAGGGTAAAACAAAGAGATGGTTGGGTCTGGGGAGAGGCTGAGGGTGCGAACACAGGGCTGGAGAATAAATTTAGCAGCAAGGGAGAAAAGGAAGAAAACAATGTCTGGATTTGGAAGCCTGGCAAGTTCTCCACTCACTGCTCAACCTGTGTTTAGCAATTCTGATGTGCTACTGAGCAGACAGCTCAGACTCAGGACGACTACTCTCCCTCAGTCCCTCTTCAGCAGGCAATGAAAGCAGGCTCTACTTTGAAAATCTTCCCCCATCATGCAAACTGACACAGGCATGCTTTTCAAAAACCCACAGCCAATCTGTTGATCATTACTTATTTACAAAGGCCTTCGGGCAGAAAGTCCTGTAAAAACCATACTTGATACGGTATACACTAGCTTTTTCTGCTTGTGGAAAAAAGTACCCCTAAGGCTACCTCAAACCATCACTTTCTATTGCACATAAAATGTACCGTGTAACACTAAAGTATTTAATATATATGGTATAATATATCTACAGGAAAGGCATTTGTGTAGAAGTATGTTACCCTGTATTTGGTAATTTGATGTTTTGCTGAAGGCTATGACTTGAAAAAGCCTGCACCTAGTACAGAGGACCTGTCATCTCAGTACCCAAGAGCCAATAGAATAAAGAAGTACCCTTAAGCAGCAAAACTTTGACACAGCTTTGAAGCATATGAAAACAGTATAACTCCCCAGAATTATTATTACTCAAGATCAAAGAAATGAAGCATACTTTACATAGCAAACAGGGACAGTGTGTTCAGCTCCAAATGTTTCAGCTTTCTCTCTCTCCTGCTTTTTCTTTACACTTCCCCAAAATTAGGGTTTGGGGGAAGGTGGTGGGGAGGAATCTCCCACATGTTTAAATTTTAAGCAGTTAAAACTATTAACAGCAGACAAGAGGACTGTCCAAAGGTAAGTAAATTGAAACGATGCTAGCATGACAACTGGCACCATAAAAATGAGAAGTTTGCCAGTATGCTCACTTTATTCTTCCTTATAAACTGTAAACAAGCATGTAAATCAGTGTCATATGGGCAAGGCAGAGCTAACAGGAAGGCAGAGAACTTTTAATGATACATTTAACAGAAATAGATGGTCAATAGGAAAAAAAGGGCCACAGCTGGGTGCATTTTCCTCTGTGAATCAATCTCACTTTTGATTCTGCAGTCTAAACAGAGATGAAGGCAGCTTGTAGAAGTTACGTCCTTGAATATGCCCTATATTGCAGAAACAATAAACAAATATGGATGTTTCTGTAACTGGCCAAGGAAAATTCTAGTTTAGTGACTGAAATACAAAGAGAAATATCACGTAGCTGTATCCAGAATCATTACAGGAACATAATAATTGTCAATAATAAA
>NW_008687548.1:0-17777 GCF_000695815.1 Acanthisitta chloris | reverse complement strand
TATATACTTGTATCAAGTTGTTTCACAGTCACGGTCACACATGCCAAATCTCAAACTGCATTAATGTGTCTATTTTTATATATAAATAAGTTTACACTTTTTGGTGTGTATATATATATATATATATGTATATATACACAATGGAAAATCTCTGTTGTGATATTTATGGATACAATTATGGACTGAGCTTCTAGCCTGGCTACCTAGGATATGCAAAAACCAGAGCAGAAACAGCCTCCTTGCAGAAAACTCTATGTCCACTATGTAATCCTGTTCTGACTGACTTGAGTAGATAAAAGGTGAAGCACAGCGAGATGGAACACAATTGCCATATTATTTTAATAGATTTCAATTTCTTGTTGCAGTTCTACTTTTAACAAATCTCTTAGAGCTAATCTGTACTATGGATGAAAACTACAGAGTTATACAAAGAAGGATTGTTGTAAAATAATGTACACATAGCAACAGGGGAAAAATATCACTAACAAGATGATGTTTTCATCACCGACTTTTAGAGTATATACTACCCTCTTAAAAATCCCTGTATTTCATAATTAATGTGCTTTTAGCTTGACTAAAACTGCGTTAGTTTTGAACTTTGCTTTGGCAAGTACATAGATTATTAGACTTTTTTGTCAGTCTAAATCAATTAACAGAAATTTGATTTCAATCGACAGGATAAAAGGAAGGTAATATTCAGGTTCATTTTTGATTGTGATGATACATATCACATATGGCCTTAAGTACAGAAAACAGTACTCAGAGGGAATCCAACAAAAAGAGAATTGCCTGAGGCAAACTAACCACATGAGTTCCCCTGATTGGTTAGTGCTATCATTAGTGCCACTGCTGTTTAAGAACTACACATGGACAGGACAGGGTGACAGCTAAGACTTTAAAGCCTATGTATTTTTCAAACAGCTTTTCAAACTGTTTTTCATGACAGAATTTTTTTTCAGCTCTATCATTAACTGCTGACAAGCTGACAGAATAAATACTTCAGCCTTTCAGAAACCATCTAACAATCTTTTCTTCACCCCCTCCCCTTATTTTTGATGTGGGGGGAGGAGAGGAGGAAGGAAGGAAGAAAGAAGATGAAGATATGAGTTTCTTATAGTCTTACCTCATCAGTTTGGGTGAGGAGTTGGGTGAATTTCGCATGCCTCCGTTTCGCTGCTTTTTTTTGGGTGATAGTGTTGACGGCTGCTCATCTTCAACTGGAAATACAAGGAACTCATGAGATTAAGTACTGCTCTGAGTGTAATACAAAATACAAGTGAAGTAGCAAAGAACACACACTCTATGTCCATTCACGCACTGATACTTCATTGCTAACATAGGCCCAACAGTAATGAAAATCAAATACATGTTAGTCAAAGAGATTGGTTTGAAGGAGAAGCAGGTAAGAATACCAGGTTTTTGAACATAGGCGTTCAAATTGGTTTCATACTTCAAAAACAAAGAAGGGGGGAAACCACATTCGGGTTATTCTTAGAGTTATTATCAGTTAATCTGTGCTACAGAAAAATAGATTTAGTGCTCTGCTATATTCCAAGACAGAGAAAGTACTATTTGCAATACCAGCATAACAGCTGCCAGCCTGCTTTTGCTAACAAACTAGACACCAGTTGGTTCTTGCTCCTCACATGCCAAACAACAGAGTCTTCATGAAGAGATGTAAAATATTCAATGCCTTGATGTTCAATGATTCAGTTAGTCAGGAATGTGAACGCAGCCTGCCATTGTGCACAGATCTCCAGCACAAGTCAGACCTCATCGCTCTACCCTTCTCACAAAAGGGAATCTTAACAGGAGTGAACAGAATGAGGTTGAATGAAAGTGGGGAAACAATACCTGTATAACAGAGGATGCATGTGTTATGCAATCTTTTAATGAGGATGAGGTGCATTTTCAATGACAGATCAATTTCCAGATATAAAATTACTTACAGTTTTGCCAGTCATAAACTACTCTTGGATAACTTATGTCACAATATGTATTGCTTAAAGAAGTGCAGCTTCCTAAGGACTCATCTATAAGAACTAACCATCATATTTACTGTTTCAAGATTGAAACTGCACTTGATAATCTGCATGCAAACTTTACATGTGCTATCACCTTTGATCTTATGTCTGCTTTCTCAAATTCACACTAATGCTAATTTATTCTAATATAAAGATGAAGGAAAAATAAACTTTCTTCCATCCTACTGTTAACTGAAAAATTGGCTGGAAGATAATATAACTGATGACTAGGAAGCTGTTACTTTAAAGCTAAAATGAAAGACAGTAGTAGCAGTAGTAGTACTAGTAGTAGTAGCTATATTAAAAGAGCTTAGTACACATTAGCAGTGCACAAACAGGCTGAGAAAAAAAATGCTATCTGCAACAACCTATGTAGGAAAAACAACAGACCCTGGATATATGTCACCTGCCCTAGACTTATCTGAGAAGAAATGAAGCACTAGCCTTCTGCTATAACTATCTTCTGACACTATTTTAATACAGACTGCATTGTTGCCTGTCATGTCTATCTGTAAGCCCAAGCATGCTATGGAACTTCATTTTGCCTTGGTCAAGACCAAAGGACTGGGGCCTGAAAAGACAGATGTGCCCTCTTTTTAAATGACCTAGCATCACCTAGCACAAGGAAATCAAAACAAAAGAAAGCATTACAAAGTGAAAACAAACAAAGATAATCCCAAAATAAATGCCCCAAAGAGTGGTGCAAAAGGTAATAATTAGATCAGAAAAATGACTGTCTAGTAATGATTTCTCACTAACTTAACCTTCTTTTCTTCTCTTCTCAGGCAGCATGCCCAAAGATAAAACCATTTTCTTCTCATTTGACTTTTCTTTTTTTCCAGATCAGAGTTCTATAGTGTAAATACTCACTGATGATTAGTCAAGTGCCATTCTTTGTTTGGCTGAGAGATAAATAAGCCCATAGAAAATTCTCAAAAATATACAGATTTAAATTTTCTTTCTGTGACAGTTTGTTCATATTACACTAGATCATTTCAGTATTTATTTATGTGTACCATGAAGTGAATATGCACAGAGCTATTTCATTAGTAATATCTTTGTATTGCTGATTGTAAAAATGTGCAAGTGTTTGTGCATTTCAGAAGACCCTCTGTAAATCACTCTCTCGGAAATGGCCTAGTCTTGTTTTAAACTTCTCTGACAAAACGTTATTCACATGCTATTCCACATAGAGAACAGGTTCACGATACAGACTGTGCTCTCTTGTTCTTTATTGGATATAAATATTCAGCTTCAATCTGATGAATCCACCACTTAAAAGATCAAAGGAAAAGAACAATGCAATATGTTCCTCCCAGAAAACAGAAAATCATCTGTTTTGCTCTATTGGTAGTAAACATTCTAAATTTCACTCAATTTTATCTGCTACAGAATGTTTGTCAAGCGAGGCAGTATGGCATCACAAGTAAAGTGTATTGTTATACTATTTTAACAGTTTAAGGAAGATATGTAGCCACCAGGACCATGTGCAAAATCTAATATTAACACAAGTCAACTGAAATTAATATTACAGGCAGACATGTTTCTAAGAACAAGAGAAAACAGTATTAAAACCCAATAATTTTAAAAGTTTTCAGCTAAATAATGAAATCCTGTCTGTTCCTTTCAAATTCTGAAAGTTAGTACAAAAAGTGTGTTTCTGTACTATATGGTCCAACATCTGTGTCCTCCTGTACTGCCAGGTGATGATAACCTGCTGCCCAACTAAAACCAAAGTCTTACTAGTAATCATCCAGAATAACCATTTCTAGAAGAGCATTTTTAAGCAGTCTGCACTCAGTCTGCACTGCAATAAATAAGCTCCCTTTTTGGATATGTGCTTGTCATATTCAAACTATGTTACTGTCACCAATTGCCTGTAAAGTCCAAGGTTAATGTGACTCACTTGTTAATACTGGTTAGCAAAGCCTTCTGAGTGATCTCAATTTGTTGCTAAAGCAATGCCTTGCTTAAGCAAGAAAGCTATTTACTCTCATTGTAGTAATGAAAGAAGATCTATCTTAATCATATCACATCCAAACAAGATTTTGTTTTTCATTGAAATCTCTGCACAGAGTTTACATGGCATCTGTAGTTTAAAAACATAGCTTCATAAGAATGGGGGAAGGAAATCCATGAAGTTGAAATATGTGAATAGTATATAATGAACAGCAGTACCTATGGCTTGGTTGAAATGATAATTCACAAGCGGTTTCTTAGCCATAAGTAGAATATAAAGCATATTTAATTATAATCCTTCAGATACTCATATCAATTTTCTGAATCGTTAACAAAATAGATCTGGCAAAAGTTTTAGCAAAGTCATTAAACATCATTTAGTTTCATGGTTCCTGTGTCTGCATTAAGTTTGCTTCTTATGAAAGAGAACCATGTTTGAACAATGGGCTGTGATATATAACAACTCAACTCTGATATTGTATGTTTGACCTAGTGCTTTTGTTAATGAGCCCCCAGTTTTTAAACTATTTTTTATGTCTTTATGCTACAGGATTTGTATTAAAGAGAGCCATATTATATTATGCAGACTTTTTTTACCAGCTTTCATGAAAATTGCAAATAAATTCAAGAACTGGACACAGAATTTTATAGATTTGGAACTCAATCCAGCCTTTGAGTTCTAATAAAATTCAAGAGCTTGTTTGCACATCCCTAAGTACAACACTTAATATACTGTTGTAACAACCCAGAACTCACTTGTCTAATAACAGTTTTGCAGTTCAGGAAGACTCAGTACTAGAAAAATGTCAGGCAAGTCTAATGAGGCTTCAGATGCTCTGGTTTATACTGGAGTTTAATTTAAAGTTACACTGATGTTTTACCATGTTTGCTTATTCTTGAGTAAAGAGGATTCATTATTTCAATGACATAACCTCCAGACAATGTTCTGTGAATTGGTTTAAGATGTGCTGGTAATTTTAACAGCCCTAATGTGGAGTCGAACATCTGTAACAACATATTACTTGACTTTTATCCTCATTTTATTTTTAAAGCAAAAGAAAGGGAATGTCTTTCAGAAACAGTGGACAACTTCACAACTATTTTCTTCATAATTTTGTTATATTTTAAAAATAAATCTTTCTCCTTCACTGCCTCTCCTGGGTCACTAGCAGAACAGTTTACAGACACTTTTTTAGACCCCAAAAAGAGCTGAAATTTGAAATCACATCTATGTTACTGAACATCACATGAACTGAAATGCTTGGTAAATTCATTCTGCCTAGCATTTAAATGCTTCAGAGCAAATAAACCCTTTGAAAGGTAAAGCACAAACCACCCAGAAACATTAGTTGACTAGCTGTCTCGATTAACTTATTAATCACCACATCTGGAGAAATCCACATCTGTAAGCACTTCACAGAGCATTAGTAATGTCATGATCACATTGAAAACAGACTGCAAAACCATGCACAAACCAATCTGTATTGCCTTATGCATCCAACTACTGGGCTACCTACGGAGATCTTGGTTCAACCCAGGCTTTTGGGAGTGGTAGCGGTATTTTACAGGCAAGCTGAGTGCCCTTTGCAATCTACAGTATGTAGATTTTCCTTGTTCAACAGAACTCAGTATGTTAAGGTGCAGCAGCGAGGGGTTGTTGGGTAGAAAGAGGCTCCCTTTACGGTTATTAACAAGTGGAACAGGTTCCGGGATTCCTTCAGTGGACTTGGCATCAACCAATGCATTAGTAGTTGCATTCTTGAATTGATATGAACATTTTGGGTAACTTGATCTAGCTGCATTCTTTACTTCTAAATAATAAGAAAAAATGTCAATTAATTTCTTTGTATTCAAAATTATTTCAAACCACAGGCATGAATCAATTTTGATATTATGTGGAAATACAGACATTAAAGATTAAAGCATCAGTTCCAACAGCAGAAATAAAGGTTTATACCTGCAGCTTTCTTAAGGTTTGGTTTTTTCCCTAAAAATGGCTTTTTATAAAAGAATACTTATAAAAGGATTATTCCACAATATTATCACCTTTATGCAATAATCCCATCCTAGGGTAAGAATGTCTGAGGCAACACTTATTTCCCACATGTTGATAAAGGCTCTGAGATTTACAAGCTGTGGAAGATGTTTATTTCTTTAAAACTACTGAAAATGACAGAGAAGACAGAACACCGCTGCTATTAAAATAAATAAGGAATCATAGAAAAAGTAAGGTCAACACTACAAAATGGTGCAAGCATACTTATGGAATTAAACTGATGTTTAGGAACCTACATAAAAGATGTTGGGTATTCAACAGTGCTGAATACTGTAAATTTCAGGAGGTCATACATAGCACCTCTGAAAAGAAAGTTAAGAAATTTAATTTCCTAAATATGGATTTAGCTTAAAACTATGATTCTTAGTCTTCCATTGCTAATTTATCAAAGCTAATTAAACAAATCCCCTCTACTAATACCTCTAACAAATGGCACCCTCTGTAAAGGACAGTAACAAAACATTTTTCTGGTAAAAATATGCAATAATGATCTTCTCCTAATGCTTGTTTCACTCTGAATGAGCATAATATAGAGAAGAAGGTATATTACTCAGCCACTATAATCTTATATTTCATTATGTATTAAGAGGTAAGGAGGCTAGGCAGAGAGTAGTTGGTGGACTAATAATCTTGCAGCATTATTCCCATATGTTTCCATTGCCTTAAAGTTTCTATAGAGAACATTTAGCAGACAGTAGCTCCAAATTATTTGAGGAGATTGGTGTGGGATTTGGCATCTTTGTCTAGTTTACCACCAGCTAGAGAGACCATCTGGAAATGGGAAAGATAAGTAAATAGCATCCCCAGGCTTGCCATTTGTTTCTCTCACAAAAAATGTGAACGTATGTGAATTACAAGAGTCATTTAAAGGTACTTTTTAACAAGGTTCAACTGATTGGTGACAAAGCATCCATCCCCATTCAGTGGGAATTTTCATATGATAAAATATATCTGCAGCTCCTACATGAGTCACGGGTCAAGTATGTATTTGAATGCTTTGATAAGCATAAATTTGGTTCTATTTTTAAAGTACAGATATCAAATATTGGAAATAATCTTTATAAATCCACATCCTTGAAATAAAGTATCTTCATATGCAATGGAAGACCAAAATCTATTAAGCTTATTTACCCTCCAATCGCATTGTTTAAGAAACATCATGATCTTTTCACAATCTCTTTTGGAGCTCAGTAAGTGATGGTTTCAGATACTAGACCTGAGTAGCAATAAACTTCCATAACAATGTATGTCTTATGGCATAGTCCATGCAGACATAAGCAAGTTGTCCCAAGATTTTGTGCTTGCAGTGGCACAGCATGAGTCAGAACTAAAATATTTGTCTCTTGGTAATGGCTTCATACCTAGAGCTTGGTATCACATTTAACAGTACGATGTGATCTTGTTCAGCATGAAGGCAAACTGAGCTGCTTAAAACATAACCTACTTTGCCTTATTTCCAACAGTGTAGACAGATATTATCACCGGAAAGCAAAACACTAAGCATTGGGATAACAAGTTCACCTTTATTTTTGGTCAAATTATTTCAGATTTAAAAATTGTCACTACTGTTTTCATCCCATGACTTCTAGCCTCCCACCTCTAAGAAGAGCTCAGCCACGTGAGATAAAAGTGGAAGAAGCCCCACAGTGGGTGACTATGAAATAACCTGTACATAGGACAAGTTTCTTCTTTCTTACTCCAACAATTTATGGTCCATGTCTTTTTATTCAATCTTGAAAAGCAAGGACTACAGTATAATATCTGAAAACTCTATCTTTGGTAGAGATAATGATCTCTCCATTCCTCCAACACAATTATATTTTTTTTATCACAGAAAAGTAAAACTGGTTGCTCTTAGTGTAAATAGCCTGTCTAGTTGTACATTAACACTGTGCCACAAACAACAGGCATGTCAGGATACACACTGAGCTACATCTGCAAGCATAGTGGTGCAATTTTGAACCCAAGACATTTCTGTGCTTTCAGACTAAGAAGTCTTGTACAACTGAGTGAGAAACACAGCCAACAATGCCAGTTCAGCAGATACATACTATAATGTGCAGAATCTAAAAATACTGATATAGCATCCTCCTGTTCAGCAAAGGCAGTTGATTTTTATTCATAATGTCTTTAAAATCTGATTGGGTTCTCGCAGTACCATGTGGGCTGATTTCCACAGAAAACATATTTGGGAAACAAAGACTGCTGTTAATTATATGGAACTAAATGCATCCTTATATATTGTCACTGCCTCACTAGGTTTGGCAATCTAACTGTCTGAATTGGAGTAATTAGTTGTATTGCTGTGTCAAACCACAACCTCCAAATCCACAAGGGTTCTCATCCAAGTATACAATTGAGTTTAGCACCAGTGAGTCTACTCATTTAGTTTCTTTTCATGTAATATGACATATGACTTTATTTTCAATGCAAATGGTCACAGGATGAGTGTGCTGCCTGCGTTGTTTATTCTGCCAAAGTTCCTTAGAACTATTCAGGACACTTGTTATATATCCATATTATTATTGTCAACTAAGAATAGAGACACTTACTGGTCATTTTGAGGACAAATTTTGAACTGCTTTTAGAGAATGGCAAACAATAAGGATGGAATAAGAATAGAGTAAGGGTAAGAAATTCTGTTTTCTGTAGTATTGTCTAATTGCACCCTAGGTGAACACTACCTGCTTTTAGTAAGTGCTCCACAGAACTTGCCCAAGAAACCTGCCACCATTAGGGAGATACAAAATAATGTGTACAAAATGTGAGTTTCTAATGTGATTGCAAAGGTATTTTGAATCCATATATATTCCTATGCCTTATCCCCACCCTCAGAAACTCCCTTTCAAGCTCAATGAATATACACTTGCCTACAGACTGCATTAAGGAATCATGCCTGTTTCTATTTCTATACATTTTATTTATTATAATGAAGATAATTTGAATTGCAATCTGCAACTCCCTGAACATTTTTAAAACAACCAATGTAGTTAATCTAATGCCTATGGCAATCTCTATTTATTCCTTGTGAGCATACACTTGCCATAACTTAAAACTGGGCTGAGCATTAATTTAAATGTAACAAGGCAGAATACCAGTACAGTGCTTTCAACAAAATGGCTGAAACTGGCTTCAGCATGATTTGCCTGGAAGGGAAGATGAAAATGTGTTTTAAAGGAGAAAAAATATCCTGACCAAAACCAGACATTTCTAAACAACCACCACCGATACCCACTGCTCCTTTCCTCCCCCATCTCTATCAGCTGCTAGGCTTTCAGCACTGTTTTTTGCAAGACACTAGCACAGTACTTTCCTTCATAGTCAGCCATCAGCCAGAGCTGTCACTTGCAGATACTTCATTTTTGTTTCAGTCTAATTCATACTGCACCCCCTTAATCTCTGTGGTGAGTAATGCCATGTCACTGTGCAGATATGCCAGATCCAGCACTAGAAGTATAGGGAGTGTTTCTAACAGTTAAACTATCTTAGTTTGAAGAAATATAAAATTTCTTCCTCCAATTTAACTGTTCTCTTTCTTCTAAACATCTTCCCAACTGACCTCCAAAGGAGCAGTCACCATTCAGCAATCTGGCTCAGCTTTCACGATGTGGGGGTGTGTAGACAAGCTGCAGCCCTGTATTACTAAATGCAAATAATCAATATGCTGATTGAGCCTTTGGCTACCGAAGTTCTTTTGATGGAAGTGACAGTGAACATGACTTCCCTCATTCAATGACAAGCCTGTTTAGACTTTGCTACCTACCACTTTGTGAATCAGGCAACTGAAAATACCCACAGTAATTCCTCCAAACTGTCAGCTATTGCTGTGATTCCACCCAGCACCCCCTGTACAAGACAACAGATTAACCATTAGGCTAGATATGTTGAAAATATACAGCTTCAACCTTTCCTCAGCTAGCTCAGAGCGATGTATAGATGATTATTTCAACCGTCAGCTGCCGCATAGACTTAAACCCCTGCACAATAACTCCTGGATTCATCTGCCCCTTGTCAAACTTGCACAGCTTTAGTTTGAGCATACATAGTGTGGCAGTTTCACTGCGGATCTAGAATAATCCAGACGGCTGCTGTCTCTTTGTTAACAGGAAGCTAAACTGATGAGTTTGTAATGCATTTCTTATCAAAGGTAGTTTCAGAAAAGAAAATGTGCCAAATCAGTTGGGGTTGGAATTTAGCATAATATTGAAATATGGTTTAATCAGAACATTTGTTATTTGCTGGGAAAAAAACCCCACCATTATTCATGCCCTTTAAAAATCACTTTATGCCAATGAACTATTTATTTTACAAATTTACTTGATTTTTTGGTGGTAACAGATGTAATGAAATCATTGACTAGAAAGTACAGTATAATGGTGCTTGATGAGATACAAGAATGTTAATTTTAGAAACTGCAGAGCAGTGTTTGCTTGGTGTCTGAAATGGTAATTCAAATGAAACAGGATTACTGTTTTGGTTTCTATATGCATTACAAACTCAGGAAAATGTATTTCATCGTGTTTTTTTAATACAAAGAGAAAAAGATATTCTGCGTATCTCTACACACTAGTACCATTAGGAAAGCAGGTGAGGCTTGCTGGCTTTTAGTTGCAGTGTGTGTCATCTGAAGCAGATAAGAAAACATGAAGATCCAAGGATGTCAAGAACGCATCATCTCAGAACACTCTGCAAATACTGAGACACACTCTCTTTGAGACAATGCGGACCAAGAAACATGTTGGATTTTTCCTCTTTTTGTCCCAGGCTTGGCTAAAGGTGCATAAAGATGCATTGCTCTACCTTTCAGAGGGTTTTTTTTATTGTCATCTGCTGCTTAAATTTCATATTAATAATACATGTATAAATATAATGCATTAATAATATGTGTTCTTAATTCTCCTTACATGTGAAGAACTGAAACTCAGTCACAGATATATTTCTCACTTTTGCTTTTGCCTGAATGCTGTAAAAGAGACAGTTAATAGAAAATGTGGAATGTTGCTAGGCTGGATCCTGTTATGTATTCTAGATTGCTGCTCATATATTTTGTGAAACTCTAGTAAACTTCAAGTCCTGAAATTATAAGATAACGTGGATATAGAAGGAAACATAGGCTGCAAACGTGTGTGGAAAACTAGCAAAATTTTAACTTGAATCTTTTGGATAAAAAAGTCCAGGGTATGGATTTACACCACTTGAACTTATATTTTAAGGCTAGAGAAACTCCTGAAGGTTACTCTAGACATTTGATATTTTTAATTTGCTCCTCCAGTTTAATTCAAGAGCATAACTGTTATGAATGCTACATCAGTCATCATCACTTCTTTATTACTGTGACTTCAGCAAGCAGAAAAGTGGTTTAAGGCTGTTCAAATTGTGGTTGGTCTAAAGTCCACTGAAGTCATAGAAAACATTTATACTGACTTCATTGGACTTTAGATCAGGAGCTGTTCATATATATATGTCACATATATGCTGTATGTATGGGAAGAAGGCCCTTCCAATAAATACAGCGTTTTACAATTGTCTTGTGCAATGTAAAGAAAGGCTTCAGATTTCAGAAGTATGGAGATAATGAGCCTATTTGTACATAACAAACATCTCTTTTCCCTGACAAGCAGGAAAAAAAAAGCTACTTTGTTTGATTCCTAACCTGATAACAATTTATATTTAGACTAAGTCATAGGTCTGTTGAACCTTGAACATCTTTTTTGATTCAGATTTTAGCATTCCCTCACACATTTCCCTTGATTTTTATTCTTCATTCTCCACTGCCTTTTCAAATTATGACTCACTCTGCAATTGTTTATTCAACTCATTATATTGTTATTGGAAAACTGTCCAATGAAAAGTTTAAAAAAAAAGCAAAGCATCAGTGGACGTTTTTCCCTCTGTCCATTTAATTGTCCAATTGACTTCACCGCATGTTGTACCCATACAGAGTACTATTTGGATAAAGTAAAGTTTATTTTGGAAAAGGGTGAGGAAAGGGAGATGTGTCTAAATTGTAGAACTTAAAAACAGAACACGGTTCGTGTTCATGGGGTCTGTTGTCCAGACGAACATCAAAGTGAAGGGAACTGACTGTCTTTTGAGAGTGCACTTTGGAGAATAAGGAAAGTCAAAGTGTCTCATCAGTATGGCAAGTGTAAATATTCTGAGTTAAATTTTAAATTATGTTACTTCATCAAGACAAGCTGTTCTGCTATCTGAACACAGGAGGAGCAACAACAAAATGTTACTCCTGTGTGTCAGCAAAGAGCTGTTCAGACCCTGTGTGTCCTACTGTGTCACAAGCAGCTATGAACTCCAATTTTAGACCTCCAGCTGCTGTGTCTAGCAGAAGCAGAGTACAAAAGGATTGCTCAAAGCCACATGTTAACTTTTTAACAGACTACCTGATAATCCCATGGCTACCAGCAGAGGACTGGGAATCTCTTGACTGGAATTTAGTTTTACCACTGATCTGTTACACAGCCTTGGGTTGCTCACTTGCAGTCAATTCTGTTTTAAAGGAGTTCCTTACTTGTAGTCCTTTCTAAAACTCAAGTTACCAAACTATCTGACAGTGTGGCTGTTAATCTCTAATTTTCTCAGATCTAGCAGATATAAGACTGTGTGGTTGCTACTGCCGTTTGGAAAGTTTATTTGGAATATATTCCATAAGAACATACCACATTCGTATGTGGTAAGAGTGAATTGTCACAACAGTGTTTGGTAGTCTTTTAATTAGACACGAAAGTGTGTCTCTTTAACATTGAGGAACTTTAACATCCTTCTTATTTCTGTTTCTATTTTCATTCCTTATAAAATACAGTGTCAGTTAAAGGACACTGATTTCCTTATGAGTGGTCTTTTGACAGTTCGCCAAGGCATGACATGTAATGCCAAAAGGTACATCTTTGGCACATTCTTTAAGAGTAAAATATAGAGCAAATTGCAATATTCACTGCATTATCATACACTACCCTTGTTTCAATACATTGCAATGTATCATCCTTTGTCCTATTGCCTCAGAGAGGATTTTGACACCAACTGTAAGAGACACGGGGAAAGAAATTGCAAAACTAGCAAGGGCAAACTGTAGCTGTGCAGTTCTACAATACTGTAGGAGGAATCTGTCCTGTTTTGACAGAGTAAAGGAAGTTTCCCCTTTGTGACTAAATACACTCACAATCTGATCAGTCACTGTTGAAAACAGTGAAGTTCTATATGTGGAAAAAAAATAAGCTACTATTAAAAAAAAGCCAAATTTGAAAGGACACTCATCGTTCTGCCTATGATCACTTTACACTCCCCTAGCTCCATTAAATTCAAAGAAAAAATACACAATGCCCAGAAGTAACATAAGGGTAAAAGTAAGCACGGGAGTCCTTGGTGATTGCTCTGCTCCTTGGGATTAGAAATCTTGTATTTACTGCATAGATTGTGTTTGTCAGGAAGAGGGAGTATTTCAGTGCACAGGAAAGTGATAGTTACATGCCAACTTCTTTGGAGCAGGATTCTACAAATTTCAGCTCGATTTTGCTGCAACTGTTTCCTTTCTGTGAACACTGGGAAGTGTAGATTTCATTCTGCATAAATCTAATCAGAATTATGACTTTGTTTTCCAGTTCAAAGTGCCAATTTATCTTAACATTTTAAAAATACACATTTCCAGTGTCATTCTAACCTGCATATCCAAAATTTTTAAACTCAAATAAACTTTCATCTACCTTGCTCATGACAAGAAGATATACTAGGACCCTGTCAAGACCACATCTGAGTAATGAAGAGATTTTTCTAAATTTCTTATAAATTCAAAGGACTGGATTCTTAAATTCCATGTCAGTTTGGGGTTTTTTCTTAGTTATTTCTCTGCATCCCAGGGAGTTGCCTTACTTCTGAAAACACAAGAGTCCATTGGTGAGGTTGTTAGGGTTTTTTAACTGGGTGGTTAATATGTCACTGATAAATTGGATTTTTTCATATCATTTTACTTTTCAAACTTTATTACCATTGAATTTCTTTTCCTTTTTGGTTTGTGTTTACCCTTGTAAAAAAGGGTGTAGAAGTGTCTGTGACTCTGAACAAGAACAACTAAAATAATGACATTTAACTTTGGCTTTCTTGTCGTTAGTCCTATCTGGCTTTCATCCACACCAGTTGAAAAACTTCCATTTATTAAATGTTAGTAGGATCAGGCTCAGTGATCCCCAATACTCTTTTAGGCTCAGCTGTAATATTCCTCTGGCATGGAGGTTTTCACATGACTGTTACCTGTGAGGTCATAATATCATATACCAAGCATAAGATGCTGTGCATATTTACATACACACTAGCTTCAGATTAAAGTGCTTACACTGTTGTATACCTTTTTGGAAACAAATTTATACAATTAAAATAAACCATCTGCAATGCTACATTTTTTTTTTTTTTTTTTTTTGATAAAATTGTTTTCTCAGCAAAGCAATACATAATGAAGTTCTTGCAGGCGTTTCAGTCACTACTGATTTGTAAGCCAGCACCACCACCTGCTGGTTACAGGGAGTTTCAACCCCCACTGCTGCTTTTCTGTCTTCAAATCTATGTATAAATATAGAGCAGTATTTCTCAGCTGTTCTTATACATAGAACTGTTATTACCAGAAGACAGATTTTTACCACACTGGTTGCAGTGTAACAATACTCTATTAGCTGAAGTACTGCTTTCATAAAAGCAGGGAATGTTAACTGCCGACAAAGAAATTCTCTTTTGCAAAGTACTATAAGTCACAGGATAAGCATTCAAATTAATCAAACAGATTGAACCTGCTGCATTAAAAAGCCTATTGTTACATATGCTGGTTTTATCACTTACAGATATACAGTTAAATACTCTTCATGGCACTAAAAAATGAGTATTTTTTTCTAAGTGCTCCCTACTTTAATGAGTTCTACAATGTACTCCATCCTTACAAAGCTTTTTCCTTGCTCTTAACAAATGCATCCAAAACCAATACCATCTGCTAAATACATTAATGTAAAACCAATCAAGATATAAATAACTAAGATTAAATCCATAAAGCAATAGCAAAAATAGCGATAGTAAAAATGGAGGTGGAATATAATTAATTGCTATGGAAATTTAGGGAAATATAGTTCATAATTCTAGGTAAACATTGGCAAACAAAGGAACTAAACCAACACAATAAGAATTAAAAAAAAAAAGAAAATGCGATGTCTACATCTGAATGTATCTGCAAAAGAAACCACAAAAGCATTAATAGTCACATATCTGCCAAAGCTTTCAGTAGTTTGGCTGAAATTGATTGCTATGGAGAAACAAGAATTGGCACTTCACAAGGGTGGAAAATAAAGCATAAGCTAAGAAATCCACAGTTGATAACTAATAACAATGTTACTTACAACATCATTTTGATCTCTAATGGAAAGAATACTCAAAAGGATGGATGTATATAGCAAGGATCGTATTTTTAAAATACAGCCTAAATAGGATCAAAATACCTCCATAAAAAATAAAAAATTGACTGTTATAAATTCCCTCTGATTATTTCTCTATTACTAAAAAATACTGCACTGATAACACTGAAATATCTGTAGGAGTTGGGGTTGAACTATTCCAAAATATTGTAAGAGAGCAATACATGCCATCTCACATTCACTTCATGTAAGACAAACTGTTACAATATAAAATTACACAGGCTAGCAACAGAGAAAAAAAGCAATTAATACTGAATGTACCAAATTATACAGATATCCATCTTTCAAAAATAATACAATTATATATGTTTTTTCCTTTTAGTTTTCACTTTGTTACTTAGGTCACAATAAGGGTCAGGCAGATCATGACCCATGATGAGGAACAGCTTTACAAAGTAAAATGTAAATTCATCAAATGTAAATGCATCATGCTAAGTACTTCTGGTTTCATTAACCAAACTCCGATGAGAATATGGATGTTTCCAGAGAAGGAGAAGGTAACCTAACAGCAGCACCCTCACTGTTAGCACACAATGCAATGAAACAAGACAAGAAAGAAGGCAACGGAGAATTTTTGAGAAGGGATTGTCAAAATGTTAAATTAGTTGCTCAGATTACTTAGCTATGCCCCGCAGAACACTTGGTGTGCTCAGAGTTCTACCAGGGAAATCACTTATACTCTGTAAGCATAAAATTAGATACAGATGATGTCCCTTTTCAAAGCAAGTAGCATGATAAAGAGGAAAGACAACCGACTAAAAAAAATTTACAAATTCTGCACAAAGCCACCGAACTTCCAGCATTTCTGTTATATTACCACACCAATTTCACAATAAAGTCCACAATCACCTAGAGGTGAGGAACTCTCTCCAACAAAGAGAAAATTGATGTCTAAAATTTCATAGGATTCACAGGCCAGTTACCACCCCATAACTAACTGTATCAACCACAAATGCCACAGGATGTCAATATGCTTGGAAATAGGGTTGCTGCCAGATGTTTAGAGAGTCACATACTGAAAGCATCCAGAAATCCAAAGCTCAGAGGACACTGACAGCTGTCAAGAAAGTCATCTTCCAAAAGCAAATTGCTTGGAGCTCTACCTCTGAGGGTTTTATTTTGTCCTGCTTGAGGAGAAAGAAGAGGGCAGACAAAAGACTCATACGCTAAAGGCAGATTAAAACCAAATGCATATTTTGACATATTTTATATTCCTTATGGGCAGAACTGAAGAATACTGCTGAGGAAATCTGTGGGACCCAAGGGACAATTTCAGGATGTTTCCTGAGGACTGTGTGGGGATTGAGTATTGAGGCTGAATATATGAGCCTAAAGACATGATTCTTACATTCCTTTAAGCTACAATTTTAAATGTAAAACAAGAGTTTCACTATCTATTTAGCAGAAGTAGCAGTAAAACTGTGTATGAATGAGCTGCAGCATTCAAAGATTTAATCATCCAGTCAGAAACACTATCAAAGTTTGATCAGCTACTAGACAAGATAACACTAGAAATCCTGAATCCAAAAACAGAGTATGAATTTTCATTCAAGTAAAAGATAGTATGCTCACGAATTATTCAGAAAAGAAAGAAATACAGAAAGTGTTACCTTGCTATGATAAAGAATTACATGTGGTGGTGATAAAAGGGGAGATCTGAACAAAAATTAAAATCCCATGCTTGAAATAGGCAAATTTAGGTGTAGAGAGTTCTAAGAATGACAGAACTATCAGATAATGGCATATTGAAGTGCAGATATGGCACAGAATTCATACAACATAAATAAACCCACAGAAGGATCTGGTTTCAACAGGTTAGAAGGATGCTAGTTCCTGCTCTTAAGGAATTTTAGACTGATGTAATACCAAGACAAATCAGATTCTTGGCTTAAGTCTTCCCTGACACTGCAAATTGTGTGTTCACCTACTCCTCTTCCAAACATAACCAAAGGCTTCCACTGAGTCATTGTGCTGACCCATCCTTAAAGGTGGATCATGATAGTCATGGAACTCTCCGAAGTGTAAGATGCCTGTACATTGGATTCCTTGTATGGAAGGATCCTGTTAAATAGCTAGGATCACATTACTGACTCCAGTCTCTACAATCCTTGCTCTATGATTATCACTACAGAATCTGTGCCAAGACTGACATCTGTCCTAACTCTACTCTTCTCTCATCTTTTCTCCTTTGTTTGAATGAAGAAATCAGTAAGGTACATCTTGTTAGGGTAGTGAGACTCTTGAATACAATCAATCAAAATACATAATGAATTTATA